>NW_016107920.1:132950-151850 GCF_001604975.1 Cebus imitator | reverse complement strand
AAAAAAAAAAAAACAGAAAAACAAACAAACAACAACAACAAAAAAAAACAGATGCTGGCAAGGCCACACAGAATAGGGAATGCTTATACGCTATTGGTGGAAATGCGAATTAGTTCAGCCACTGTGGAAAGCACTCTGTAGGTTTCTCAAAGAACTTAAAACAGAGCCACTATTAGACCCAGGAATTCCATTACTAGGTATATACCCAAAAGAAAATAAATCATTCTAAAAAAAAGACACATGCACTCATGCATTCATCGCTACATTATTCACAATAACAAAGGCATGGAATTAACCCAGATGCCCATCCATGGCAGATTGTATAAAGAAAATATAGTACCTATACACCATGGAAAACTACCCAGCCATACAAAAGAATGAAATAATGTCCTTTGCAGCAACATGGACAGAGCTATAGGCCATTACACTAAACAAATTAATGCAGGAACAGAAATCCAAATACTATATGTTCTCATTTATCAGTGGGTTCTAAACATTGAGCACACATAGACTTAAATATGGGAACAGAAGAGACTATGGACCACTAGGGGTTACAAAACTACCTACTGGGTACTATGCTCACTACCTGGGAATTCATAGTACTCTACTGGGTACTATGCTCACTACCTCACTACCTGATGGAATTCATACTCCAAACCTCAGCATCATGTATAATTTCCATGTAAAAAAAACTTCGTATGTTCTCCCTGTATCTAAAAAAATAGTCAAAATTAAAAATAAGTATAGAAGAAATAGACTTCAACACAATAAAAGTCATATATGACAACCCTACCTCTTACATTATAGTAAATGATGTTAAGTTACAAGTTTTTTCTAAGATCAGGAACAAGATAAAGATGCCTATTCTTGCCACTTCTATTGAACATAGTATTGGAAGTCCTAGCCAGAGTAATTAGAAATGAAAAAGAAATAAAAGGCATCCATATAGGAGAGGAAGAAGTGAAAATATCTGTGCTTGCTGATGATATGATCTCATATATAGGCAACCCTAAAGACCATCATAAAACTTGTTAGTACTAATAAATTAATTCAGTAAGATTTCAGGTTACAATATCACATATGAACTCAGTAGCATTTCTATACACTAACAATGAAGTATCCAAAAAATGAATTAAGAAAACAATTTCATTTACAATAGCATCCAAAATAAAACAAAATATTAAGGAGTAAATTTGACAATAGAGGTAAAAGAGCTGTACACTGAAAACTATAAAACATGGGTAATAGAAATTGGAGAGATCCAAGTAAATGGAAAGATATCCGGCTTTCATAGGTTAGAAGAATGAATATTGTTCAAATGTCCGTACTACCCAAAGCTCTCTGCAGATTCTGTACAATACTTATCAAAATACCAATGTCATTTTTTAGAGAAATAGAAAAAGCAATCCTAAAATTTATATGGAACCAGAAAAGACCCTGAAAAGCCAAAGCAATCTTGAGCAAAAAGAACAATGATGGAGCCATCCCACTCTGATTTCAAAATATATTAAACTTATTATAATCAAAACAGTAGGATACTGGCATGAAACAGGCACATTAACCAGTGGAACAGGATAGAAAGCCCAAAAATCAATTCAAATACTTATGATCATTTGATTTTCGACAAAGTTACTAAGAACACACAATGGGGAAAGAGATTTCTATTCAATAAATTGTGTTGACAAAACTCGTTATCCACATGCAGAAGAATGAATTCAGACCCTACTTTCACACAATATACAAAATAAACTCAAAATTGGTTAATGAATTAAGTGTAAGACCTGAAAGTGCAAAGCTCCTAGAAGAAAACAGGAGAAAATCTTTGTGATATTGGTCTGAGCAATAATTTCTTGGATAGGGCTCCAAAAGCACAGACAATAAAAACCAAAATAGACAAATGGAAATGGGCTTGTACCAAACTAAAAAGCTTCTGCATAACAAAGGAAAAAAAAATAGCAGGGTGAATGTGTAGCTCTCATGAGAGCAACCACAGGGGTTGAACCCTGCAAAACCACAAGGTTGGAGCTTGGGAGCCCACCCGTTGCATCAGAGTGCCCTGGATGTAGAACATGGAGTCCAAAAAGAGTATTTTGGCCCGGCAGGGGGGATTGCACTTGTAATCCCAGCACTTTGGGAGGCTGAAGCAAGCAGATCACTTGAGGTCAGAAGTTTGAGATCAGCCTGATCAACATAGTGAAACCCCGTCTCTACTAAAAAATACACAATTAGGTAGGTGTGGTGGTACACACCTGTAGTCCCAGCTATTCGGGAGGCTGAGGCAGGAGAATTGCTTGAACCCGGGAGGCAGAGATTGCAGTGAGCCGAGATTGTGCCACTGCACTCCAGCCTGATGCCTGGCTACAGAACAAGACTTTCAAAAAAAAAAAAAAATTACAAAGTTAGCCAGGTATGGTGGCACAC
Source organism: Cebus imitator (assembly GCF_001604975.1). NCBI lineage: Eukaryota > Metazoa > Chordata > Mammalia > Primates > Cebidae > Cebus > Cebus imitator. Next base: position 149,429 of record NW_016107920.1, on the reverse strand, counting down.
ACCTGTAATCCCAGTAAGGCTGAGGCAGGAGAATTGCTTGAACCCGGGAGGCAGAGGTTGCAGTGAGCCAAGATCGTGCCACTGCACTCCAGTCTGGGCAACAAAGTGAGACTGTCTCAAAAATTAAAAAAAAAAAAAAAAAAAAAAATGAAAATTTTTTTAAAAAAAAAAAAAAAAAAAAAAAAATTTTGGAGCTTTTAGTCTTAATGACTGCCCTGCTAGGTTTCTGACTTGCATGGGGCCTGTATTCCCCTTCTTTGAGCTGATTTTTCCCTTTTGGAATGGGAGTATTTAACCAATGCTTTTCCCTCCATTGTATCTTGGAAGTAACTTTTTTTTCATAAGTGGAAGGGACTAGCCTTGTCTCAGATGAGATTTTGGACTTTGGGCTTTTGAGTTAATGCTGGAATGATTTGAGACTTTGGGGTACTGTTGGGAAGGTATGATTGGATTTTGCAATGTGAGAAGAACATGAGATTCGAGACGGGCCAGGGATGGAATGATACAGCTTGACTATGTGTCTCCACCCAAATCTCATGGTGAAATGTAATCCCCACGGCTAGAGATGAGGTCTGCTGGGAGGTGATTAGATTATGGGGGTAGATTTGCCCCTTCATACTGGCCTGAGTTTTCATGAAATCTAGTTGTTTAAAAGTGTGTAGCACCATCCCCTTCTCTCTCTCTTCCTCTTGCTTCAGCCATGTAAGTCATGCCCGCTTTCCCTTCACCTTCCACCATGATTGTAAGTTTCCTGAGGCATCCCCAGAAGCACATACTGCCATGCTTCCTGTATAGCCTATAGAACCATGAGCCAATTAAATCTATTTTCTTTATAAATTACGCAGTCCGAGATATTTCATAATAGCAGTGTGAGAACAACCTAATACAGGCCTGCTTTTAGTACTTTGACCAGAGTCTTTTATTTATTTTTTAATTTTTTTCAACTTGCTCAGTGCTTTATTGAACCAAGGCCCTAACAAATGAGTCAGCAGGTCTTTCAAGCATAGCCCTGCCCCCATCTTGAGATTCAGAATCCAGAGGGTGCTCAGTCCTTGGTTTAGCTGCTTCTGTGACATTTCCTCTTGAATAATTCCAAACCCTAAGTGTAAAGATTTTTGTCCACACAGACACACATATATTCCTGCTACAGGCTGTCATGCTCACCAAAATGCTCCCACCCAGTTTGGGTGTGCAAGGCACTGCTCATCCATGGCCATCCACCCATCCATCCATCCAAACTTCCATCCATCTGCAACAAGACAGCAGCAAGTTCTGACCAGTCAGTCCCCAGGGTTCACAGCAGTAGGGGCTGGGCTTCCAGCAGGCTCATGATTCATGTCTTAGCTCTGGCCCTGGGAGCGCCCAAAGATAATAACATCCCTTTCTGGGGCAACAAAACTGACCAACTGGGCAACTGATATTTGACAGGGAAACCTAAACAGCCTATGAACCTGTCCTGAGATGGGTATAAAGTCAAATAGACCATGCACACAAGTAACACTGAGAAAGGAAAGAGTAAGAGCTTCTGTTTAAGCTGGAGGTGCTCTTATGGCAGGACAGGAAAGAGGAAAAGAGAAAGGGGCAACGTGGAAGACATACTATGGTTCCTACAGATGTTAGGGGCAGCCCTGGCCCAGGAAGTACACAGGGCAGAGACCTGACTCCCAGGCCAGGAAGGAGTTTAGCTCTGACCCATCCTCAGGGACTATGGCTTTCCCCCAGCCTCAGCTGACACACACACACACACACACACACACACACACACACACACACACGCTTTTCAGGATACAGGAAGATGAGGGGTTAACCCTAACAAGGAAGCAAGAAGCTCCTGGAGGACACAAAATACTGCCTTTAAGCTGGCATTAACCCAACTTAACTAACTCAGCAGACTGGGCTCTTCCGGGGTGGGGGTGGGGCACCAAGTTATGGAAAATGATGGGATGACACGGGAATCAGAGCTGGGGCAGACAGAACACCCACACCATCATTCCCATAGTCAGCACCTGAGACCTTCAGCAGGTCCTCAGCCCGGCAGGCCCATAGGGCAGCTGGCTCCAGACCTCAAAAGGAACGGAGGTGGCAGGACTGATGCAGGCCCCTCACTGGTCCTGCAACCAGAGGCAGAGCTCCCAGCAGCTCTACTCTCCAGCCCAGCTGCATATCCTGAGGAGGAATGTCTTTAGCCCATCCTTGAAGGCCTTGTGGCTCATGGGCCAGTAGTCCTGGGGGTCATAGATGTTTGGATGCTGAGGGAAGAACTCCTTCTAGCTGCCTTTCAGGATATACATCTTGGGATAGTAGAAGCTGGGGTAGTCATTGACAGCACGGTCTCGTTCCTTGATGAAACGGCACATGTGGGGCTTGCACTCAAGTGAGAACTTACAATGGAAAATGAGAATGACTCTCTTGCCCAGGTTATAGGGTGTTATAGGGGTCTGTAGCAGGAAGCTCTAGATGTTGCGTTCCAGAAGCAAGTTCACAGCAGTCTTGATATGCCCGCCTTCATACTCATAGGGGTATCTGCAGTCCACAATCACAAATTTATCCATGATGTTGCTGAACTTGCCCATCAACAGGGCCACCATCATTTCTGGTGAGATGTACCTGAGGTCTTGGTGCTTTCAATCTACAGTCTGTAGGAGGAAGGTCTTACAGTAATCTCCTATCAACTTTCATTGGTCACTGTCCAGGAGGTTCTCGATCTCATCATGACACAGTGATTTTGAGTGGAGGACTTGGGCTTTAGATTCCTCACGCTCTTGCTGCTCCTCTGGATGGGTCATGCTTCACCTCTGCTTATTCTGCGTGGGCGTGTCCCTGTCCTGGGGCTGCTCCAGCCTCTTGAGGATGGGCCGGATCACACTGCAGGGCAAGGACATAGAGCAGAAGAGCCACTGGCACATGCTGTACATGCACATTGGTCAATACAGGTATTGACCAATGGGGTGTTAATGAGACTCTCCATGCCTGGGGGGACTGCATCATCGCCCTTTAAGTCACTCTCTAGGATGTCCACAAATCCATCATCTTCTTTGATATCCCCTTTGCAGGAGTCAGAGAGAAGCAACCTAGGGCCAGGGGGCTGAGCTCCTCCATTTCCATCTTTTGCTCAGGAGTGAGACACATCAGGTCCAGGGTGAGCTGGACCTCTGGCCAAAGGATTCCCTGCTGCTGGCCCACTCTGCCAGAGCACGGGAAGAGCTAGGATGTGTGGGCTTCCATGGCATCTTGAAGACAAATCCATTGTTCTCTTTGTCTCCCCCATAGCTGCTGGCAGCTCCACCGCCCACCTTGCTCTTCTTCCTATCATTGGGCACCTGGGAGTTGGTGATGTTCCGAAGCATGGGGCTGTGGCCCAGCAGTCCCACTAGCATAAACTGGCAGTATCTGATGGCAAACTGCTCATTTCGAATGACCTGGCTGGCTGCCCAGATTACCTGTTTTAATGTCTGCTCCATCATATGGGGGTCTATAGGGCTGGTGGAATCCATGCAGGGACCTGCATCAGATGATTTGGAGGACTCAGATGACAGGGAGAATTCGGATACCTATCCAGGCAAGGATAGGCGCATCAGCCAGTCAGATACCTGTCCAGACAAGGATAGGCGCATCAGCCAGTCAGATACCTGTCCAGACAAGGATAGGCGCATCAGCCAGTCAGATACCTGTCCAGACAAGGATAGGCGCATTAGCCAGCTGCGGCTGCAGAAGAGTAGGGTCCCTACCTGACTCTTTGGCATTTGGCTGCTGAGCTCAGCGAGGTCGTAAGTGGTCTGGGTGAGGGTAGTGACTAGCAAGGAAGGGACCATGCACACAAGGGACCTCAGGAGGCCATGAGATCCCAGCAGGAGGCCCAGGAGGTGGCCAGGACTCTGAGCGCCACAACACACTCCTGCTGGACTGAAAGCCAAACTTGGTGCGGGCTCCAGCTGGGGCACCTCCATCACAGTGGGACAGGCAGAAGACTGGGTTGAGGGCCAGGTGCAGGGCCACCACAGATGTTGGCACAGCAAGCTGGGCCGAGGGAGGCAGCAGGAGTACGGTGGCGGGGGAAGTAGGGTGAGGGAAAAGGGACGGAGGGAGGAAGAGCCACTGGGCTGGGTGCGAGGGAGAAGAGGGATACAGGAGGGTGGGGAGTGAGGGACATGGGACTCAGGCACCATCCTGGGAAGCCTGGAGTCCTTTATTTTTAATTGTAATAGATTTTGCAGTTGTGAAAAGAGTAGTGAATTAGAAGAACTGCCTCTGATTGGGAGGAGTGAAAAAATGTGAACTCTAGAATAATTCTGGCCACATTAGACCAGAGGTCTAGTCTGAGGTCTGTCACCCATCATCCATGTAAGTGTAAAATTATAAGTTTGGCAAATAATGTCTGATAAGCCCTAACTTGTAGCACTGTTGGAATCTATGTAATGGATATGAAGCACTTACCAGAATTATGGAAAATATTGGATCTTTAAAGAATCGTAATTATCGTATTATTTTTACCACAGATGATATCACCCTCCCCTCTGAGATTTATTTTTTATTAATTCAGGAAAATATTCAGCCTTCTTGGACAATTAATATCAAATTAGCCCACTATGTATTTAGCACGTAAAACTAAATAAAATTTCCCCATTTGAAGATAAGTTACTTCATTTCCACGTAGGGAGTCTTCCCCAGTTGACTGAAACACAAAGTCCTAGAATTTGTGTCAAGGACAAACAACTTCCCTCCCAGGTGCTATTCCACCGAAACAATCCTTATTTTCGTTCATTTCATCGTCATCAAATATGTTCTCCCTTAGAGTTTGCCAAATTACACTGAAGATAACTTAATTAAAGTATCCCTTTAAGATGAGTCCGTGGCTCACATCTGTAATCCCAGTACTTTGGCAGGCTGAGGTGGGTGGATCACTTGAGGTCAGGAGTTCAAGGCCAGCCTTGGCAACATGGTGAAACCCTGTCTCCACAAAAATACAAAAAATTAGCTGGGTAGGGTGCTGCGTGACTCTAGTCCCAGCTTCTTGAGAGGGTAAAGTTGGAGGGTTGCTTGAGCCTGGGAAGTCGAGACTGTAGTGAGCCATGATTGCACCACTGTACTCCAGCCTGGAAAAAAGAGCCAGACCGTCTCAAAAATATGTCCTTTTAAATACTAGGATCTGGCTCTCTCAGTTCAGAGCAAAGGAGTCAATACAGTAGCTTTTCAGCACCCCACTTCAAGGCTGTTTCACCTTTATTTCTCAGAAATTCCCTGGAGATGCTGTGTATAAAGTAACTAGACTGTGCTATGTGCTCAATTGAATGTGAACAAGAGCAGAGGACATTATCCACTTCTGCCCCAAGGGGTTTTCTTCTGGATTATTGATGTCACCAAGGTAACTCTTAAGTGGAAGTTTTCACTCTAGGGTTTTTTCGTTCAACAATGAAACATACCATCCAAGTGCCTGGCCTCTGCTCTCCAGTCCCACAGCTTCATCTAGCCCACCACTCAGCTTAAATTAAAACTATATCCCAACGAGAGACTTACAGTTTCCAAAAGTCTAAAACATCTTTTCTTCAGAGAATTTGCACCTTATCATTTTCAGCCAGATACACTCCAGCACTTTTCCCAAACCCCTCTCTAACTGCTTACCTCTCTTACTCCCTCTTCTTGTCATTTAGGTCATAGAAGTATTTCACCATCTTCCATATATTATTACTGTTCATTAATTGTAAAAGTCTAAGCAGGGGTGGGTGTTTTGTATCCTAGTATTCCTATTTCTAACAAAATTACTTTCAAAAAAACAGATGTTTAATTAATATTGGAGGAATGAATGAGTCGGGAAGCATAGATGCTAGTTCATAAACATTTTATTTTTTCTTACCTTCTTCAGTAAGCTAAGCCAATCCAGGTATGTCTCTTTTATTTTTATATAACAGACTAAAATGGATAAAGAAAACCAAGAGCTGAAAAGTTTTACTAGTTTTCACCTATGTTTTGATCTCCAAAATTTTACTGCTAAATCATTTCACATTTTTTAAAGAAATACCTACTGTGTTTCCTTGTTCTGGCTCATTAAATATGAAAGAAGGTTTCCCAATTTGTTTTACACAACAATAAAGCTCCCACTCTTAAATAGCAATACACATGTAACCCAAGTAATTAATAGATTTAGATTCCGAAGTTATCTATAACTTCTATTAAAAGAAACAACATTTGAAATATAACACCAAAAAAGAAAGATACCATTCCAAGTTATTATAGAATATTAACACAAAATGATAATATGCTGTGTTTCCTCCAGCTCCACCCTGGTCATTCACTACTTAGAATGTTGATTACTCTTTTCTTCCACAAATAAAACAATCTTCTTCAGACTTCAACATTTGAAATATAACCTAGGGAAAAAAAGAAGGAAAAATAAAACTCTAGTTATCTACATACAATAGGAACACAAAGATGATATACATTTCTTTCTTCAGGCCCCACCATGCCCCTCCACTATTAGAATGTTGACATACCTTTTTGGCCAAAAAAGTGAAGAACCAGCCTCAGATTTCACTTAGCATGGGAGAAGCTGCTAGATGTGGTACTGGAACGTGGTCTGGCCATGGCAGCAGAATGAGCCCTGGCTGCAGCTCTGGCTTGGGCTCTCTCTTCCTCATCTCGCAAAGCCTCTTCATAGCAGGATGGGAAGGCAGTAGGGACGGTATCATACATGTTGGCTAAAAACTTCAGGACTTTCATCTTGCTAGTTTCAGCATGAGCTCTTGGACCCCACAGGAATTCATAGCGTGGAGGATCACTGTTGGGCACTTGCTGGCACTCCAGGTACTTTAGCTGCACCAGATCTTTGGTGATGACTTTCCTGGGATCCCCATAGAGGAAGTGCTCCGTATCAGGATATACACCCATCACATTCAGCACTTCCCAGATTGCCTCTTCTGGGGCACGGTTGCCATTCATGAAGATCACACTGAGTGCAACCATCAGGAGACCGGTCTTGGGAATGTTTTCTTCATCGCTGGTTGTTTCATCATAGGTGAGGTCTAGTTTGCTGAAAAGGGCATAGGAGTGCCTGATAGGATCCACTTCCTTCAAATCAACACCAAATGCTAGCTCCATGTGCTCAGCGGCTCTCTTGAGGATCTCATTGAAGTGACACTTGTCCTTTGTGATAACAAACTTTATCATGTCTCCCTTTGTAATTGGCTCTTTGTTTTGATACTTGTGAAGCAAGAAATTCACCAGCAAAACTACTTTCCTGTTTAAAGGATCTTTTTTCCAGGCTTCAGCAACACTTGAGAAATATAGACTTTTCTCATCTTGGCTGCTGGCACCTTGAGTTGAACTGGTGCATGAAACAGGTACAGTAGTATTACTAGTAGATGGGGCTCCCTGAAGTGCCTCAGGGATGCTAGCTGTCTCAGCAGCAGGCAAATTCTGGGGTCTATCACCAAAAAGATGACAGGCAGAGGAGGGCGATTCTCCTTCTGCCACTGTGGCCTGAGTAGCTCCCAGATCCTGATTCTCACAATGAGCCTGGCGGCGTTTCTCACGAGCACGGAGCTTACTTTTATGACCTCGAGGCATAATTACTCTTGTCAGGGACTACAGACAATAATGCAGGCAGTTGGGTTGATGAAGAGGTCACCCTAGAAGATGGAGGATTAGACAGTGTTCACAATCTTGGTAGAGAGAATCTACCCTGGCTCCAAGAATGGCCACCTCTGCTCGTTCTGTTGAGGGTGTTGTTTTAGAAACCCATAAGGCAGGAGCGGGGTGGGGCTCCGTTCTGTGGGGGTTCGTCACATCAGTTCTAACTCAGAATATTAATTTTATTCCTTACCAGTCCTTTGAGTCCTCCCTCCGTTGACCTGAGGCTGCCTCCCTTTAGACCATGGCTTCCCATCCCACAGATTCCCAACAGGAAGTAAGGGCGTTAGGCCTAACGGCTGTGCTTCAGAACACAGAGAATTGACAGTGTGGTAGGGCAGAGCAGAGCAGGATGGGTTTCTGTAAGGCAGCCTCTGTTGTGAAAAGAGTGTGTCTGAAAGGTCATAACAATAATACTCACCTTGATACCCGCCGGATCCCCAGATTTATTTCTCCGGCCACATCTTTCAGACCAAGGCGTCACCCGTAACAGCTTGATGACGTGGAAGTAAGGTCAACGGAAACACTTCCGGCCACGCCACCTTGTGCTCCCAGCGTCGTAGTTCTGCGTTCCAGGGGAGGGGCAGTTCTTAAAGGGCTACATGTATTTCTTTCATTGACTTTGCAGGCCCTGGGACTTCTCTCTTTGCTAAGCTGAATCAGTCAGTCTCAGAAAAAGGATCATTTTCCTGAATCCAGAGTAGGAAGCAAGGTCGAGCCTGAGCCCAGCGGTCACGCCTGGGGCCTCCTAAGATTGACAGGAGGGGCGAGGCTCTGTCAGGGGTCCCTCTTCTTGAGTAGGTAATGTTCTCAGTCATCACTCAGTGCCTTATCTTGACTTTTTATAGGTGCTGGGCCACTTCTCTGCTGACTTGAGCCCATCAAGTAAGGTACTAAATTGGTAAATAAAGATAATTAACATCTGTACAATGTTATATTCACCATGTATAAACATATTATATTGCTCTACTTAGGCATCTACCTAATTCTATCAGCAAATTTTTATATTTGCTTTGACAGATTGTGTATGTTTTTGTTAATGTTCTTTTTAGGTATATTCTGAATGTTCCTGATCTTTTGATGGTATTTTTTCATTATATTTTCTTATTTTTAAAGCCCTCTCAAATTTATCACAATAGATTATTTTCAGGATGGTACATTAGGAGAAAAATGAGGATGATAGAAGCATCAAAGGTTCTTTCATTCAGGCACTAAAAGGAATCCAGAAAACAACTTCTCAGAGGAAATCTGGAGTAGCTAGGATCCTTTTTTATTTGGAACCATTACTTTCAATTTAAGGCTTTGCATATTACTTTTGTTTTATTTCTACTATGCTGGCTGAGTCAGCTTTGAATTCCTGAAAAGTTTTACTTCTGCCTCTCACATAAGATCCTAATCCAGTTCACAGTGAATTTCAATGACAGAGTCTTGAGGTAGCACAAATGTTTTGATAAGATTCCTTGAGGCTTCTTTTTTTTAAGCCTTTAAGTACAAGAGTATATGTGCAGGTTTGTTATGTAGGTAAACTCATGTCATGTGGGTTCATTACACAGATATTATCACCCAGGTATTAAGTCTAGTACCTATTAGTTATTTTTCCTGATCCTCTCCTTTCTCTCACCCTCCACCTTCCAAAAGGCCCCAGTGTCTGTTGTTCCCCTCTGTGTCCTTATGTTCCCATCATTTAGTTCCTACTTATAAGTGAGAACATATAGTATTTGGTTTTCTGTTTTTATGTTAGCTTGCTAAGAATAATGGCCTCCAGCTCCTCCATGTCTCTGAAAAGGGTATGATGTTTTTTATGGCTACATAGTATTCCATGATGTATATGTGCCACATTTTTGTTATCCAGTCTACCTCTGATAGACATTTAGGTTGATTCTATACCTTTGCTGTCTTGATTAATACTGCAATAAACATATGTGTGCATGTACCTTTATGATAGAATAATTTATATTCCTTTGGGTATATATTCAGTCATAGGATTGCTGAGTGGAATGGTAGGTTTGTTTTCAGCTCTTTGAGGAATCACCACACTGCTTTCCAAAATAGTTTAATTCATACTCCCACCAGTGGTGTGTAAGCATTCCTTTTCCTCCACAACTTCTCCGGCACCTGCTATTTTTTTGACTTTTTGATAATAGTCTATTTTCTGCATTGTTACATTTTCTAATTAGTTATTTGTTGTGAGATGGTATCTCTTGTGATTTTGATTTGCATTTGATCAGTGATGTTGAGCCTTTTTTTCATATGCCTGTTGGCCATATGTGTATCTTCTTTTGAAAAGTGTTTGTTCACGTTCTTTGCCAACTTTTTAATGGGATTGCTATTACATTTTCTCTTTTCTTCAACTTTTAATTTCTGGGGTACATGTGCAGGATGTGCAGGTTTGTCACATCGGTAAACATGTGCCATGATGGTTTGCTGCACAGATCATCCCATCACATAGGTATTAAGTCCAACATTCATTAGCTAGCATTCATATTCCTGATGCTCTCCATCCCCCACCCCCTGCCCCATTGTTATATTTTCTAATTAGTTGTTTGTTTCATGTGGCTAGATTTCTGATTTTACTATAGTGATTTTCTACACAAGTTTACTGATGTTCTTTATATGTTTGAATATTTTGTGAGCTGATTTCTTTAGAATTTTTAATTAGAGCATCCTTTAGGGGATCTCTTTCTTTTCATTTTTCGTAAATTTTATCTTGGTATTCACGTGCATGCCTGTATACTGGCTGTGCAATCCAGTCCGTGTTTGACCAGCAGAATTGGTACCGTACCTCTGCATCTGGTTCTGGACTATTGCGAATGCTGGCCGCATTTCAAATAGTATGATTGCTATTTGTTTTATGATATGGAAATTCCATTCTAATGTAAGTATACTAAAGTTTATTACCATGAATTGGTGTTCCATTATCACCAGTGGCTTTCCTTCACTGCTGCATGTGATCAAATCCTTTCTCTTTCTCTGTTAACATCATGAATTCCAATTCACATTTTTACTATTATGATATGATCTTTGCATTTGTTAGACACAGCCTATTTCCCTATTTCTTCGTTGTTTTATTATTAACTGCTATATTAGATATTCTATAAATTTATTTAGAATATGTGTCTCTGTGTGAGTAAATTTGGCTCAAGTGTTCTTTCCTTGGAGTATGATCATCTAGTTTTTGCATCAAGTATAGCTAGCCTGCTAAAGTGGTTGCGTAGCTTCCCATCTTCTTGTATGGTTTGTAAGAGTTTATTTAATGTAGTGATAAACTTTTCCTTCATCATTTCATGTAATGGGCTTCCAAACATGTCTGATCCTGGAAGATTTTTCAGGTGCCCAGGGCTAGACTACAGTTTGTTTGTATTGTCTGAAATAAACTTTTTATTTCTTTATGAAACTAGTTATTGACTTAGATTCCATTAAAAAATTGCTTTATTTTACTTGTTTTCCAATTAAAAGTCATGTTATTTATAATAAATCATTTATTATATAAATTATTAATTGTATAGAACATTACAGAAAATAGAATAATAACCCAATATACCTGACATTCAGCATCGTAATCTATAGTCTATAGTTATAGGCAGAAGCTTGTTCAGATTAAGGTTTATTTATTTATTCATCTGTGGGCAAGACCTCCAGAGGTGATGCTGTGTATTTCCATTAGGAGATACATAGCAGCTGAGCGTGTTGGCTCATGCCTGTAATCCCAGCACTTTGGGAGGCCGAGGCGGGTGCATCACTTGTGGTCAGAAGTTTAAGACCAGCCTGGCCAACATGGTAAAACCCTATCTCTACAAAAAATATAAAAAAAATTAGATGAATGTGGTGGTGAATGCCTGTAATCCCAGCTACTCAGGAAGCTGAGGCAGGGGAATCGCTTGACTCTAGGAGGTGGAGGTTGCAGTAAGCCAAGTTTGTGCCACTGCACTCCAGCCTGGGCGACAGAGCAAGACTTTCTCCGAAAAATAAATAAATAAATAAATAAAAGGAGATACATAGCATGTGTTCATTTTTTGTAGGGATGATACAGTCACTCAGTATCATCAGTCTCATTCATTAATTTGTTAGGGGCTGCAGAATTATAGTACTCTAATTCTATCATTTCTTTTGCGATTATTAGCTGAAATAGATCTATAGGTAGAAGCTTTTATTAACTTTCATTTACTATTCGTGAGGTGTGAATTTTTACTGCCCAGAGGAATAAATAAAAGAAAATCTTTGTCTAATTGATATCAGAAAACTCTTTAGTCCAAAAATTTTTAATATATATTTATAATTTTGAGTTATGAAAATATTTTACTGGATAATGAATCTGGTTCATAACTGATTGAATAATTAATCTCTTATTAAGGATTATTAGTTAGAAGTGTTGGAATAAATAATGTTCATGCCCTAGTGTTTGTCACATGACATATTACTTATGCCTACAAATAGTTATAATTTTGGAAAACAGAAAATTTTACCATGATTTCTTCAAAGCTACCTTTCTTTGAAGGTTTCTCTGTTGTTTTTGTGTTGTTCCTATATAGCTAGCCAGTCAGTAGGCCAACTGGGTTTTATTTTTATCTTTACAAGTTGTAATGTGGATATGGTAAGGGATATGAGTTTTGTTATTACCTTAGCTTGCATGTATGTAGACCTAAAAAGCAATTGTGGCATTCTTCCCTCTGGGTTCACAAACTTATTCAATTTATGGCTGTTCAATGAACTTTATATCAAGACTCTTTTCATTAATGTGGTAAATGCAGAAATATTCATGTATTTGAATAAATATGCTAATGTGTTGTCACAATTAATTAAAAGAAATTTTCCAACTGCTCAATTCACCTGTTACTAAATTAAATATTTAGATTGTTCAGTGAATATTTACTTCTTGAGCTTGTAACTTTTATGACATGTTTCTGGGTTAATAAGCCTGGAAATGTAGAATGCTATATAGCAAAAATATTCAACTATGAGTAAGGAGTCTTAGGTTATTGCTATGGCTTGTGTGGGTTCCCCAAAGTTCATGGTTTAGAAACTTAGTCCCCAATACAATAGTGTTGAGATGTGGGACCTTTAAGAGGTAACTAGGTCATGAGGGCCATGCTTCTATGAATGGATTGCTGCTGTTATCACAGAAGCAGGTTATTTATTATGGAAGTGAGTTCATAATAAAAGGATGAGTTCAGTACCCTTTCCTCTCTCTTTTGTTTGTGCTTTCTTGCCCTTCTGTCTTCCACTGTGGGATGATGTAGCAAGAAGGCCCTCACCAGATGCAAGCCCCTTGACCTTGGTCTTTCCAGTCTCCTAAATTATAAGAAATACATGTCTTTATATACAACTCACTCTACATTTTACTATTATAAGAACACAAAACGGGCTAAGACAAATACAAACCTAGGTTTATCACCATTCTGCTGTTAGATTTGATTTTAGAGCTTTTTGTCTACTATAACTTCCCTCTCTCCCTGTTATCTTGCCCATCCTGTAACTTCCTAAATAATATAACAATAACTTCTCAAACCAAAGAAGCCTTCTAGAGTGATCTGGCAAAAACTTTAGCTTTTCAGTGTGGTTGAAGACTTTGTTCACTTTTACTTGATTCTGCTCCAGTCTGACGTGTACTGACTCATCCTTAAACCTTCTGTTTTCAATACCATTTTAACCATTTCAGTGGCCATGCTGCCAATGAATGACCGAAGTTCTAATGGCTTCCTTTTCCCTAAGCCTTATTCTTTTGATTACTGAGAATTTTTGGTCCTCCCTTAAATTTTGAAGTCAAAGCAAATGCCTCATTTGTCTCATCCTAGCCCCAGCCCTGGTGAGTGTTAAATCTTTAATCCTAATTCTGGCCACATATTTTAAAAAGCATAATTCATTAATTATATTATTTTTAATGTGTTTTATTCATTTGTTGTTTATTTTAATTTTCATTTGTTTTATATTTTAGAGATAATTTTATTGTCTGCCTTTGTGATATTGAGCAATAAAGTTACTCTATATATGTCTTATAACATTTTTACAGTGGAAAATAAGGATATTGTTTTTACTGAGTTGATGGGAGGGTTAAATTATAATATACATCTTTACCCAATCTTTGAAATACTGAGTATACTAAGTGTTCTATTAATGCCTAACAAGTTATCACAAACTGACTGGCTTAAAATAACACCCATTTATTATCTCACAGTTCTGTAGGTCAGTAATTCTGACACAGTTCATTTGTATTCTCTGCTCAGGTCCTCAGTCTCAAAGTGTCTTGTTGGCTAGGCAGCATGCTTATCAGGAGGCAGCAGGCATAGATTTACTCCAAGGATTCAGGCTGTTGGCAGAATCAAGTTCCTTGTGATTGTAGGACTGAGGTCCCCATTTTTTTTTTTTTTTTTTTGCTGGATGCCAGATGGGGCCATTCTTTGTTTCTGGAAGTTGCCTACATTCCTTGCTATGTGGACCTCTCCATTTTCAAAGTCAGCAACGGAGAATCTCCTTCAGGTAGAATCCACAATAATTTTAATCTCTTTCATCAGGAAGGGTCTTGCCGCTTTTAAAGGTTCACCTCATTAGGTCAGGTCCACCAAGGTTAATTTCCCTTCTTAAACTCAACTATATCATGTAGTATAACCTAATCACAAGAGTGATAGCCTGTCATATTCATAGGTACTTCCTGCACTCAATGGGAGATGGTTATACAGGGTTGTGGGTCATTGGGGAAAAATCTTAAAATTCTGCCTATCATACCTAGAAAAAAATTATTGCAGAATTTCTGACCACAAGAGTAGCTGGAACTCCCAAGTTTCATACATAGATTATGAAATAAAAGGACAAGGAGATAGAATCATGGGATATAAAAGGATTTAAAATCTCTACTGCCATAGATTTTTTAAATCTTCTTTGAAGCAATTGTGCTTAGTGGCTGCTGACATCCATAAAGCAACAATTTCAATGGAATATTTGCCTCAGTAGGGAAAATTCAATCCCCTAATTCCCAAACTGGAAGGCGGCATTCAAATATTCAACTTTACAGTGTCTGTTGTTTCATCATCAATGTCTTCATGTTGTTTCTTCACCCCAGGGATTACTTTCTTTCTGTTTATCATATATTTAACAAATGCATATACCAAGCACTATGCCAAGAGTGGAGTGGGTATACAGTATGAATGAGCCCACCTATATGTCTTCAGTGTACTAAGACACTGAAATCAACAGTTGAAATCAACAGGGTTGGCAGTTCATTCATTCTTTCTGTTACAGTAACTTTAAATATAGAAAGCAATACATGACACATTCCAGAATTTTCAAAGGCATAGCAATGGTAATATAACAGATAGGAGTGATACATGGAATACTAAATTAGAACCAGGACAACTGGGTTTCAGTGTTGGCTCAGCTTCAGCATGCCTCTGAACTTGACCATATCTTTACCTGCCTAGGTCTCAGTTTCAATTGGACTAGCCTGTCATGAGTATTGTATTTTGTCACTAGTGTTTACAAAAAGCAAACAATAAATTTAGATGCCGTAGGATATTTATACATAATATAAAAGAAATTTCAAGTGAAGTGGCATTAATTCATTTGGAAAGGAATAGTCCGCCAAATACATATAATAATCACATGTAAATAATAATAATAAGCTATGACTAGCTAGTGGCTAGAATTTTCCTGTGCTAAAAAAGGGGGAAATGGTAGGAATTTAAGGAAGAATAAAAGGATGACAACCAAATAAAGAAACAAGTTTAGTAGAAACAAGTTTAATTAATTTAAACACTAGAGGATATATATTTTATAGATGTAAAAGACGTATTGTCAGAAAATGCTAAAATAAATCAAGAAAAAAATGGAAAGGGCTACTACCAAGCAAAGGTAAAAATTTGGTTAATTTAGAAAGTCTTATTTGAAAACTCTGAATCAATACTATGGTATTTTGAGCATTTTAAATCTGATCAGCTAAGAGGTTTTGAATTGTGTGTTCATTTGTTTTCTTTTGTTTTAACTTAGTGGAACTAACCCTCTCAGTGTACATGTGTACGCTCATAGGGCAGAGAAGAAGGAATGGGAGGGCAAGTTAGCAACAGCTACAATGCAAGTGAGGTGTGTCCTAAGAAAGAAAAAAAAAATTAATTAGCTTAGTTTTTCAGACTTCTTTGTAGATCTAAAGTGTGACTGAATTATGAAATGAGACCCACAGGAATCCTCACTCCATTCTCTAAAACATCTTTCTATTATTGGACCATAATAATATGAGGGAAAAGTGTAAGGTAGTAGGACAAATATTTTAGAATACAATTAATAGTAACTACTTATTTATTAAAGACCATAATGTTCAAGGAAGTGGATTATGTGCATTTTCCTACTTAGCCTGTGGTTTGGGTTTTATTAACTGGACTATACATTCAAAGAAACTGAGGATCATAAAGATTATGAAGCTTTTATTCATCCATATAATTTATATTTACTATACCCAGGAAGTTGAATAAAGTTATGAAAAAAAGCAAAGGCTTAGACAGAACAAGAGGTAGAGAAGAGGATTGTCAGAAGCCTTTCTGGTCAACTGTGGGAAACATTCCTTGGTAATGTATATGCAACTTTATTTCGTTTGACGTATCACCTTGAATGTCATGCATCACTTTGTTTTAGCCTTTTCTGGTTATTTTTTGTAATATTACTCATTATTTTAATAACCAAAATTATTATTTTAAACTAGTCCAAGTGTAAACTTAGCATTAAAATTATTATAAGGAAAGTTTGCATGATATTTATTGTGAGGATGTTATTCATAGTATAATCTTAAATATTCTGCTGAAAAAACTCAGGAAATGTGATTTTAGCTTAGCTCTTTTATTGAAAAGAAACTATGTTGTCTTTTTTTTTTTTTTT
>NW_016107920.1:129708-132845 GCF_001604975.1 Cebus imitator | reverse complement strand
CGCCTCCTGGGTTCAGGCAATTCTCCTGCCTCAACCTCCTGAGTAGCTGGGATTACAGGCACGTGCCACCATGCCCAGCTAATGTTTTGTATTTTTAGTAGAGATGGGTTTCACCATGCTGACCAGTATGGTCTCGATCTCTTGACCTCGTGATCCACCCGCCTCGGCCTCCCAAAGTGCTGGGATTACAGGCTTGAGCCACTGCGCCCGGCGAAACTATGTTGTCTTTAATTGATAGACAATCAGTTGTCTTTTTTGGTCAAGTGAAATGGGAATCTCAAAGTCAGATTTTTCTTACCCACAATACTACTGCACATATATAGAAATTGACACTATGTTCCAGAGCTTGCGGTTTATAAACATTTTTACTTTTAATTATCAGATATAGTAATTACTCTTTCAATGTTAATGAGTGAATTAATCCACTTAGAATATTGTTAAATTAGAAGCATAATGAGGCGATAATAAATACGTTCTATAAAGAAGTAAGCCTATATAATTAATAATCCTAATTTTAGGGCATCTAGAGAATTTGGTTAAATACAAATAAATATGTGGAATTCCATACTGCGTTTGCTTCAGGAAAAAAACTAATTATCACCATTTGTGAAACAGCAGAAAGCATATGTTCTGTTGATGGTGGTATCATGTTGCTATGTGAAGGACCACAAATTAAATGCACATTATGATGGCAAAGTAGAATAACTCATTGTTAGCTTTTACTAGACTAATTTGTCTTCCTAGTAAAACAAATATTAGCTAGTTCTAGCTCGATTTCAACTTGAACAGTGTTTAAAAATATCAATGTCTACAAGAATAGTGTGATTTTTAAGTGCACCTAAAATCCATTTCTAAGGAAGAAAAATGGTTGTATGCATTGTATTTATATATAAATGTGAAATTGGTGACAAAGCTTATTGATAGTAATGCGTAATATTTCACATTTACATTAGAGAGTTCCTTTTCAACTTCCAGTGGTACATAGTTTATGGAGCTTGTGGCAGTCATGTTATGTATGATATAAGACACCAGCTGAGTCCTGAGATGATCATGATATGTAAAAATTTATTTTCTTAGAATGAATAAGTAATTTTTAAAGTAATTCTTTTTTGCTTAGTTACAGCTATGCTTTTCCAGAATTTAGGAAACACTACTCGGGATTATTAATTTCAGGTTTCATTGCATATGCATTTAATGTTAATTGTTATAACTACTGAGGAATGTATATATTTATTGTCATTTTGATTAGTTATTTATAAAAGACCTTGGATGTTTAAGTGAAAAGAAATATTTTCTATTAAATTTTAAATTTAATGTAGGTCTTTAAATGTAAGTTTTTTCTTAGTAACTGGATAGATTTTTAACTGAATTTTTTATTTGCCGTTTTTAAAAGTATATGCGAATTTAACTAAAAAAAGTAAGAGATATCTTAGATACTCAATGGCAGTGAGGTATAGGATATATAGGTAAAATGCAGACTTGTATGTTATTTAAAAATCCTATTTTAATATCTCAAAAATTATTCTAACCCATCTATCTTTTTTATGCTTCTACTAAACCAAACTGTTTGCTCTTTGAATGAAACTAATTCTAATTATCTTCCTCTACTTCTTGGGCTGATGACTGGATAAATGGCCAAAAGACAAACACCAAGAAAGAAAGGTGTTGAAAGAATAACCAAGCCATAGGTAAATCAGACACATCTGCTTCAAACAAAGAAATCATAAAGAAAAATAATGAAGAAAACCAGGTATAACAAAACAATCCATTTACATATTTTATGAAACATTTACAGCCCTCATGTAAAAAAAAATCAGCTGTAATAACAGTCTGCTCATGACAAGATCTATTTTGGACTGTTGTGTAGTGATAAATTCACTTCCAAACCAATCCATAAGATCAATCCTAAAATCGAATTTTTTTAAAAAAATATTTCATACTTAGCATTTTTTTCTTGTTTTTGTAAAGAGGAAAGTCTTTTTTATTTATTTAGTCAAATTATATGTAAAAGAGCTGTATTACTGAAATTTTCAAAGCTAGTGGTTTTGTTTTGTTTTGGGTTTTTTTTTGGTAAGGAGTTAAGTTTTATGTGACTCAAAAGTGCCTCTCCATTTTAAAAAAAGAACAAATGACTTACATTACTTAAGTGTTTTCAGACACATAATGTGATTATCTCAATACTGCAGCATGTGGGTATATATGATTATGTCCCATCTCTTGGATCAAGGAAACTGAGGCACAGAGAAACTATGTCATCTGCTTAAAGTTGTTAGAACATACATTTTCACTGTGTATAGTAGTAAATGTTTGAATATTTTACTATTCTTTCCTCTTATCCTCAGGAGCAAAATTACTTTAAATTAGAAAGATGAATTTTCTTTTTGTTGGCACTTCATTAAAAATACTGTACAAACAGAAAGTAGTAAAGAAGCGGTACAGAAATGGATTGAACAGTAAAACTTCTAGAGATAGCTTAGTACTCTTAGAGTATAATGGCTAATTGAGACAACATGAAAGACATACGATGAGGAAAATATGTCCGGAAATTCCCAGATGGATCTTCTTTCCTTTTAGCCTATTGAACTATTGACAACTCCCTGTTTGCATTTGGTTTGCAGATCTAAATGATGCTCACATGTGCCTGGTTACTTATAGTAGACATTACTAAGTATTTGTTGAATGTCTGGATGAACATATAATTGTTGGTTGTATTAATCAGGATCCTCCAGAGAAATGGGAAAAAAAGGATAGATACATAGATAGATAGATAATGGGAATTGTCTCATGTGATTATAGAGGAGCAGAATCTTATGACTGCAGGCTAGAAAGCCAGGAAAGCTAGTGGTATAAGGCAGTCCAAAGCTGAAGGCCTGAGAAAAGGCGAGGGACAGGGAGGGGTGATGGTGTAAGTCTCAGTCTGAATCTGAAGGCCCAAGAGCCGGAAGTGCCAATGTCCAAGGTCAAGAAAAGACGGTTGTCCCACCTCAACAGAGAGAGTGAGCAAATTCATCCTTCCTCTGCCTTTTTGTTCTATTTGAGCCCTCAATAGATTGGATAATAACCAACCACATAGGTGAGGATAGTCTTAGCATTGGAATTCTACTGATTCTAATGCTAATCTCTTCCGGAAACACTCT
>NW_016107920.1:87627-129698 GCF_001604975.1 Cebus imitator | reverse complement strand
GATGGTGTGGTTCTGTATCCCCATCCAAATCTCATGTTGAATTGTAATCCTCAATGTTGGGGAGGAACCTGAGTGTGTGGTTTATCCCTTTATTCCTATTTAAGAGGCTCCTTTGGCTAGGATGCCTCACAGTCATGAAATACCTCAGAAAAGCATCACTTTTAGACCTTCAGTTCACTTCCTGAATAGAAAGAATTCTAGCCAGAAGTAAATATGACATCATGCTAGAAAGCTATTCTCTATCGGTCATGTAATAATAAATAAGAGCAATAAACATATACAGATACCTGATATATGCCAGTCTCTTTGTACATATCTCTAACTCTTTATAAATATCCAAGGTAATATTATCTCAGTTTCATAGGTTTGGAAACACATGCCCAGCTGGGCTTTGATTACACTGCATTACCTAACTCAGAAGAGGTAGGACCACAGCTAAACTTCAGATCTGCTCAACTACAAATTTTCACATTGCCTATATTTGCTTATATTGCATTAAGGGAAAGGAATGATGCAAAGGCATGATCTACTTGGGGCAAATTTAGAGTATATCTGTCTATGGTCAAGGCAGATTTTGGGGCCCCAATACCTTTTAAGTTGGGGAGCCCTCTTAAATAAAATAATAATAATGTAAACATACAAATGTAAGTCAAGCAAGTACCTCTGAAGCTTAAACTTCACTGGCTTCATGGTAAATCAACTGACACTTGACATACAATAGCTTCTTGGATGTTATACCCCAAAGGGAGCTGCAAGAAGTAAACAGGAAAACAAATAAGTAGAATACACACAGAAATTGTAAGTAATATGAGGGAAAACAAATGTAACAAGAATAATGGAAGTGGGTGTAGGATGGCAATACTGAACGAGTGAAGGCTTCTTTAAGTATCTATAACTTAAGTCAAAACATGGAGACAACAAAGTGTTGGGCTACCAACATTTCAAGCAGGAGGAAAAAGCATTTGCGTATATCCCAAACCTGGAAGTATTCAAGAAACAGAACAACCAGCGTACTTTCCATTGTGTTTAAAAATTAATAAAATCAGTTATGTAAGCATTCTAGGTAAGAGATATGAATTCTTTTTTAACTTCATTTCTTAAGTTTGCAAAAATTGTTCTGGGCTGCACACTTGCATGGCCTTGGGACTAAACACATTCATTTACTATTTGATTATGAATAATATTTTAATACACATGTTTCAGTTCCCAGAAATATAATGGACATTGATTCCTATAAAATACTGCCCACATTTTACCTTTTCATCAATAATGGTTATTTTTCTAGGGAGGGATCTGATTCATTACTCCAGGAACTAAATTATTCAAATAATGGCTACATAGCTAGTCCTGGGCTTTCTCTAAGCACAGTTATATCAAAGTGGATAAAAAAAATTCAGCTCTTTGTTTACTTTGAAGTATATGTTTTTAATTTTTCTTTTGATTCTTTTAGTCTTACTAGTGGTTCATAAGCCAAGAAGTAAGTCGATAACTCTTCAAGGAAGACTGAGTTTATAGGAACATCTAGACTCAGAAAAATAATTTGATCATTCAGGTGAGAGCGTTCCTTTCTGCCAACATCAAATTTTCAAGAAGGAGTCTCGGTTAAAATGATGCCTACCAGAAAACAATTTATAACTCACTTCCTATGTACAATAAATCTATTGTAATTTGCTTTATGATCAAACCTGGGAGTTTCAGAAGGTCCCTGGCTCCTCAGAAGTACACTACAGCACCAGTAAAGTGTTATATATCCACTCAGAGCTTCACAGTAGAAAACACAGGGAAAATGAGAACTCAGAAATGCAGTTTTACCTCAGAAAAGTTTTACCTCAGAAAATCTGTGCTTTATTAAGTAGGTTATCAAGAACTTGGGGGCAACAGAAGTTCTTTGGTGCTTTATTGAAAAGGAACTTTCAAAAGGTCCAAAGCCTGGATGACTCAGAAAATTTTCCATGGAGAAAAGAACTTTGCAGCATAAAATTAATTTAACTATTAGGAATACTTTGCCCTTCGCCAAGTCTAGATTTATATTCCTTTGTCAGTTTCTATTGGTGGAGCAATATGAAACTTGTCAAAAGTAAAAACAACAGACATTTATTTAAATATATTTGAATATATATGGTCATGCTAGCTACATTCTTAGGAGCTGAAAATTATATTTCCTACTTAACGGAATCACTAAGGCAGACACTGTGGTGAACAGAGAGTCATAGCTCCCCTAGTGTGATGACACTGGACTTGATCCTACTACTTGAGATATATCTACCAAATCCTTAGTGGTTACACCACAGCTGATTAATTGCTCTCCTCTTGCCTTGACTCTTCACTCCAAGAAAGCAACATGCTGCATAAATTGAAGTTCTCATCTAAGAAGTAGTCAAAAAGTTTTGGGATTTCAGAGCCAGGATGTACCTAGCAGATCCTTGAGTTAGTAGGACATTAGTGGGGGAAGTAGGGCCTTTGGAATCAAGAGACCTGGGTAACTTACAACCAGTCTGTTAGTCAAGACAATTTCCTTTACTAACTCTTGATTCTATAATCTGTAAAATAAGAATATTAATCCCTGTCATAGGAGATAGAAAGTAAAAATATTTCTTCCTTATGTATGTGTTTTAAGTGAATGCACACACATGCATATGCTTAAAGGTACTTGTGTGTTTACTCTTATGAAACAGGCACTACTTGGTATAGATTGTAAAAATGGTTCTGAAAATTGGAGGAAGATATTTAAGTCTTCAGGGAACCTTTGTGGAACCATTATATATCAAATTGCAGGTGTAAGGGGATGGATTTATTAATTAGCTTGATTTAGTCATTCCATAAGGTGAACATATATCAAAACTTCACATTATACCACATAAATATAGAATATATACAAGTATTACTAGTCAATTGAAAATAAAATAGAGAAATCATGTGGTAACTTGGTACCAGTCCAACTTTTAATACGAAAGACATAGTTTTCCCTATGTGGCCTCTTTGGTATGCTGTGGGCACAGATTCTGATTTTGGCATTCTTACCGGCTCACAATTACCCTACTGGGTTTAAGATGTGAGCACATGAGAATCCAGTCCATCTCACAGGTAAAACAAACCAAAGTAAAAGTATATCTCTATTATGTCTTGCTCATCCTGGGCTTTCGACACCAACTAACGTGTGCAACTTTTTTTTTAGCTTGATGATGACACATCTATATATTTTACAATCCTACTATAAGTGTGTTTTAGAGGGTCTTTTTGCTCAGCCAAGACAACACTTAGCTCACAGTTGTTCTGAGGATCAAACTATCCTCAATAGTCTTGGAAATCACAAAATGAACAAAAAAGAATTCAAGAAAATGTTAATATATTAAATTTACATTCTGTTCTAACACCTGCATTTTAATTTGCCTTCTTCATTGCTTCATTTTTACAAGTATTAAATGGTAATTCTAATTCTATTTTAATAAAGAAGAAAATAGAGAGAAAAGTAATTTCTAATTAAAAATCGCCTCAGAAAAATCTCCTTTTTTCCTGACATTTTTGCATTTGTTTTTTGCACAAATAACATGCTATACATATTAGACTTCATTTAAGTTTTATTAATTAAAAATTTTAAAAGTGCATATGGCTAAGTGGCTACTGAATTCGACAATACAGACTTAAGGAAAATGGAAACTGCTTGAAAACAACAAATGCAGTTGAAATCAGTTGAGACAAGTTAAAACAAGCTTTGTATAGAATAGCTGAAATTGACTGAGATTAGCTGAATTTCAGATGCAACGAGCTGAACCTGGCTAAAACCAAATGGAACTGGATGAAATCAGCTGAAACCAGATGAAAGCATTTGAAATCCAAGAAACTGCCTAAAACAAGGTTAAATCTTATGAAATCAGATGGAACTGGCTGGAACTGGAGGAAAAAGATGAAACAAGATGAAGCTGGCTGAAACAGGTGGAAACCAGGTAATACAGTCTGAAAACAGACAAAACCAGATGAATCCAGTTGCAGCCAGCTGAAAACATTAAAAATCCAGCTAAAACAGGCTGAAATCACTTGAAGACAGCTGAAACCAGTAGAAACCTATGGAAGCCATCTGAAACTGGCCCAAACCAGATAAAAAAAGCAGAAACTGGCATGAACTTTTTGAAACCAGAAGAAACTGGCTGGAACTGGAAGAAACCGACTGGAGCCAGATCAAGCTGGCCATAACTGGATGAGGCTGGATGGAACCAGTTGCGATAGGAATAAACTGGATGGAACTGGATGAAGTCTGCTGAAACTAGATGTAACCATCTGAAACAGGATGAAACTGGTTGAAACCAGATTAAAGTGGCTGAAACTGAATGAAGCTATCTGAAACCAGCTGAAAGTCAATGGAGTTAGATGAACCCAGATGAAACTGGCCCAAACCAGATGGAACTGGCCAATATTGAATGAAACTGGATGTCACCAAAAGACTCCAACCAAAACTGGATGAGATCAGTAGTGACTCATTGAAGCTGACTCAAACTGGATGACACTGGTTGAAGTTGACCGAAACCTGATTAAATAGGCTAGAACCAGATGAAACAGACCATTTGAAGCCCTCTGATACCAGTGGCTCCCACTGAAACTGGCTGAAACTGTTACCAGAAAATGTGAGAATCCCAGATTCAAATGCTTGAACTAACTTGAAAGACAGAATGCAGCCAAGAGATTCATAGCAAGGGTTAAATAGCAGAGTTTATTTAAGTACATTCCTAGAGAGGAGTATAAAACAGATCTGTGCTGGTCCATCTGGAGAAATAGTAGAAGCGGTGTTTATTTAAAGAGACAGTACAATCTGAAAGCGAAGACAGAGTGGGCTGATGGAAAGAATGAGTCAGCAGCTGGTAATATTGGGGAACTTTATGAGAATCTTAAATGATTATTCATGAAGAGGTATGAGGGGGTGTTACTTGCAAGCATGTTTTGGGACATCTTTTTGGGTGCACATGCTCTGGTTGTACATGTTAGTACATGTCACATGTCTCATTAGCATTTAAAATCTCCAACCAGGGATGTGTTTTTTACTATTATAATGAGCAAAGGGCTACTCTACGGTGAATTTTTGGAGAGAGTGCCTGCTCATCAGCAGGGAAAATCTCTTGTATAGTTAATCTCCAGTTAGCGCCTGATAAGTCCCCTTCAGGGTCAGATAAGCCTAACCACAAGGACAGATGTAGCCAATGTAGCCATTGTTATTTTTGCTGTCAGTATGCAGTACTGATTATCAGTGGGCAGCATCTCCAGGGCTCCTTTTCCCAGGGGGCTCTCCTGTCTGCTCATTTCTGGCTATCTGTCTACTCTAACAAAGCCAGAACCAGATGAAACCAGCTGAAACCACATGAAGCTGGATGAAACAACTTGAAACACGTTGAAACTAGGCAAACCAAATGAAACCAGCCAAAACTAAATGAAACCTACCTAAACCAGAAGAATTTGGTAGTGACAGATTGAAGGTGGCTAAATGTGGCCAGAGCCACCAGATGAAACTGTTTGAAGCTCTTTAAGACCAGTTGAAACTGGATGAAACTGGCTGAAACCAGGTTAATCCATCTGAAGCTGGTTAAAAGTGGATGAAAAGAACTGAAACTGGCTGAAATCAGCTGCAAATGTGTGAAATTTGCTGAAACCAGCTGAAACTAGATGGAACCACATCAATTCAGATGAAACCAGCCAAAATTGGATGAGATCAGTAGTGACCAGTTGAATTTGGCTAAAACTGGCTGAAACTCACTAGAGCTGGGTGAAACCAGTTGAAGTCAGCTAAAACCAGGTGAAACTGAATGAAGCCGGCTGAAACCAGATGAAACTGGCTGTAGCCAGATGACACCCAATAAGACTATTTGAAACAAGGTGAATCTGGCTGAGACCAGTAGAAATCAGATGAAGCTGAATGAAACAAGATAAAACCAGCTGAAACTGGATGAAAGCAGAAGAAACTAGATGAGACCAGTTCAAGCTGGCTGAAACCAGAAGAAACCAGATGAAACTGAATGGGACTGGTTGATACTGGCCAAAATCAGCCCAAACTGTATGAAACTGGCTGGAAATGGCCAAAGCCTTAGGAAACTGGATGGAACCAGAGGAAAATAGAAGAAACCAGATGGAACTGGATGAAACTAGTAGTAACTAGCTGATATAAGCTAAAACTGGCCAAAACCAGAGGAGACTGGATGAATCAAGCTGCAACCAGCTGCAACCGGATTATATCCGATGAAACCATAGGAACTGGCTGGAACTGGTTGAAACTTGCTCATACCGGTGAAAACTGGATGAATTCAACAAATGCACCTAAAACTTGTTGAGACCTGCTGAATCTTGATGAAACTGTCTGAAACCAGACAAAACCTGTTGGAATCAGCTCACCCTGTATGAAACCAATTGAATCCACCTGAAATTTGGTGAAACCAGCTTCAACCAGATGAAACTGGTTAAAACTTGCTGAAGCCAGATTAAACCAGCAGAAACCAGCTCACACTGGCTGAAGTATTGTTTTTAACTGTTCACTGTACTCAATTACAAGGGTGTGGCATAATTCAGTTACCCCACGCCCTTTCTTAGGTGTTTATATTGTTTCAGTTTTTTGTAAATTTGAGCAATGCTATGATAAGAACCTTTGAGTCCATTCATATAAGTACAAATATAAACATTATTAAATAAATTTAATAATTTTCCAGTAGATTACGCAATGCCCATTTCTCTACATTCAAGTTAACATTGGCTTGTTATAGATATGAAATCCATCTAGTCCTTGTTCTAAGATGTGAGAAATGTTTTGAGTTAATCACATAAAACTCATTGTCTTTTTGCTTTTGACAGCAGGAACACATTTGCTCCTTAGTCCTAATGAGCATGCAGACCATTAATAGCAAAGAAGCTAGCTTGTTTTTTGCACCAAAGGTAAGACAAATATACGTTGCCAATTTATGTGCTCTGTTACTACAATGCTCACTAGCAACCTGGTCTCCTTTTTCTAGTCTGATGCTTTGTGACAGTTCAGGCAAGGCAGGGCCATACTGTCAATGCTTGTTATTTTTTGCCAGTTGGCTTTCTTCCCTCTCACTCTGATTTCAAAGCTGCATCATCAGTCATTAACATCACCTTATATTTGTTGCTCTCCAGTGGAAAAATAACTCTAATAGCTGACAAAACCTTCCAGTGAGCAAGCTGCATCAACCCTCTGAATGCACTATGGGAGAAATGTCACGTTATATATAAAGTAGAAAACGAAGCTGTGTCAAGCCCTTTCTGAACATCTCTGGCTAGGAATATGGTCTTACATAATAACTCTTCATCAGTAGATGTGGCTACTTTTGGTCTGGTTTCTTTTTCCAGAGATAAGTAGAACAGAGCCCAGGGGTGGCAATAGCAGATATTACAAGGGAACATTCAGGGAAGGCCGAAACACATAGCGAGATAAGAGACAATATCTGTTTGACACTGATCACAGGCATTTCATTATATCCTTGCTATTTACGAAAAGGTTATATAGACTAAGCATCATTATTTAGGCCTATAATTCCAGTGCTTTGGGAGGCCAAGGCAGGAAGATTGCTTGAGCCCAGAAGTTCAAGGCCAGTCTGGGCAACATAGCCAGTCCCCATCTTTACAAAAAAAAAAAAAAAAAATCATATACTGTATTACTCCATTGCTAATTTATATAGCATTCTTAAAATGGCAAAATTATAAGGGTGGAAAACATACATACTAGTGGTTGCCAGGGGTTAGGGACAGGGAAATATGCTGCTATAAAGGGGCGGCACTAGTGGGTTCTTTTTTGATTATGAAACAGTTTTATATCTTGATCATGGTTGTGTTTACATGAATCTGTATGTGGGGTAAAATTACATAGAACCATATACACACACACAAATGCATGTAAAAACTGGTGACATCTGAATGAGCTTTGGGGTCTGGTTTTGATATTGCACAATAATTATATAGGATGTTATACTGGTGGAAGCTGGATAAAGAGTTCATGGCATCTCTCTGTACTATTTTTACAATTTCCTGTGACTCTATTTCAATTATTTTGTTTTAAATACATAATCAAAAGCCGTTTCTAATGTAGTATAATATTTAGAGTAGAAGAGGTAGTTTGGTTTTCTTTGTATGGTTTGAGGCAGAGGGTAAACCAAATACCAAAGCATATGCAAGATGAAGAGAAAACATGAATTTCTCCAGTATCCTGCATACCTTTGAAACAAATTGGACTCCAGGACTAGAAGTCAGTGAAACTTTAATATTCAGTTCACTTTTTTAAATATCCTCTGAGAAACCCTCCTGAAATTCCTAGCATGAATAAGATTTTTCTTTCTGTCTTTATTCTCCCATAAGACTGTGTTTCTTTCTCTACTATTGAATACACAGTGGTGGTATTTATTTCCTCATATGTCTAACTCCACACTGGATTGAGAACAATGGAAGATTCTGCTCCTCTTTTTCTTCCCCATGATATGGCAATGCAGGAAAGTTTAAGTACTAACAAAATTCTGATTTAAAAAAACTAACAAAATAGCCTGGGTTAAAGCATGAAAAGGCAAGAAGGAGGACTCTCAAATACTATATCAACTTGTAGAATACATATCTGTGTCCTGCAGTCACATGATATTACAGTGTGACTATTGTCTCCCTTTTCATTCATATGTTAATTTGCTATATACTTTCAATGTTTTTTTATATATTGTGATATTCTAGCAAAAAATGTGGCTAGTGTTGAGGTCAGGGTTGGAATTAAAGCAGTGGGTGAGCATAGAGTGTCAGCGAAGAAAGTCAAAGAACTAAATTGTGCTAGGTAGGACTCAGTTTTTAACAGAGTGATGATAGATTAGCTTGAATTAAACAAGGTAGAAGGTTATTTTTCAGTCAAATGAGAAACAGGCCATAACTGAGTGGTCCAGGCTGGCGGGACAGAGTTGCTCCTCAAGCACATTTAGAGACCAAATTTTTTCCATCTTGCTTCACTGTCTACTGAACTGATGCATCCTCTTCTGGCTTGATTGTTTCCACATCCAAATTCTAGCTTACAAAATAGAGGAAAGCGAATGGCTAGGGCAAGCAGCTTTGCCTCTAAGGAGATGACAGGAATAGCTTCATGCTAATGTCTTGAGCCCACCTAACTGCCAAGTAGTCTAGAGAATGTAGCCTGATGTGGAGGACCAGATCAAAATTTGGAGATTCTAGACAGCCATGAGGTAACACACAACAGTGAATTTTTACCTGCATTTTAAGATTAATGAGATATATTTACTGAATAACATATTTCATCTTACTCACTATTATATGAGGCCGTATTTAAATTCAATTACTAATTATACAACTTACTAGGTAAGTTGAACTTGACTCTAAACTTCAGTTGCTTTCCATCCTTAAATGCTTATATGGGTCCCTTGCAGGATTGCTATGCGGCAATTATGATAATTAAATAAGATGGTTTACTGTGACAATTACATGTAATAATAAACGTAAGTTGGTTACCATGATTTCTGTGCTCAAAAATGGTATCTACTATTTTTAGACAGTCACATTTCATTGCAATCTTTTAAAATACCCACCAGCTCCCCTTATTTGCAAGACTTCTCTTGTGGCAAATCATCTATGCAGTATGACAATCTGTGCAGTTTGATAAAACTTGTATTTTGGACTTGCTAGATGTAGCAGCAGATTTAAGGTAAAATTACTTAACCCAATGCAGAAAATAATAACTCACACATCAGTTACTAGGTGCAGAACCAAATGTTTTACCAATTAGTATATTTCACGTATAAGAAAGACAGCGACATCTGAGAAATACTTCCAGAAATTTTTGAAGCCTAATGTTTTCTTAGATTTTTGTTTGTCTGCTTGAATATATATGAGAGAGAGAATATATTTTGGGAAAAATTTTAACTACGCATTAATCATGCTGATGACTTTGCATTCTGCACTTTTGTAAATATATGAGATGGATATAAAGAAAGAAAAATATGGCCACATTTAACATATGACCTAGAAAGTAGGAGACAAATAGTGTAATACAGTAATGTTCATGTAATTACTGTGCCTTAATTGAAATATGTATATTTCTGGATTAAAATAATATCTCTAAATTATTTTAATAAAAATCTGTAATATTCCTCATATTTATATTCAGGCTAAATTCTGGCATATATACAGCTGACTAGATAAGGGGTGAGAAATAGATTGTATCTAGCATGCCAAATTCTGATAAATAGCTCGCGGTGGCCTGTTGGATTGTGTTCGTAATGATTATGAGGTCATGTTTGTTATGAGTGGTTAAGAGGTCTGGACTCAGTTAGTGATATCTGTTACAGACATTGAAAGGAGCAGAGGCATTTGTTTTGGGTTCCTCTCATCTTGAGTTATAAAGCAATCTGACTTTTCAGTGATGATTGGGGTGCCTGGAACAAATGTGCTAATTGATAATTAGTGGACAAATGAATATCCTTTTACTGATTTCATTTTTACCCAATAATTTATCATTATGATTTCATTGTAATTGTGAGCTCTCCATTTCTTTTTCTTAGTCCCTAAGATAATATATGTTTGACTTACAAAAATAAACTTGACTTACAAAATAAATATGCTGATTTATAAGATAGACTTTTAGAATTGCAGTGAAATTGACTCTTATTCAGTGGTTCAGTTACTGAGTCAGAGCGTAAGGTGAAATGTAGGCATAGTTAGATGTACACCTCTGACTAAATATCTACTCTACAGTATTAGATATAGAGTCTTGAATAGCAAGGCTATTTTCTCATACTAATTAAGGTTTGGGAATTCCTGAGTTAGACTACAAAAGAAATGAAAAGAAAATCTGTATAGAGATATCTTGATATGCAAACTATTCCACCTTTAAGATAATGATAAAATACTTAATACCAAATGAAAGAAAGAAGGAGAATGCTAAATTACTGAAAGCCATTTGCAGAGTACTCCATTCTGTATTCTATATTAACAGTAAGCCTGTATCATTTTAATTCATATGAACAGAATTAGATACTGTCTCGTGGATCAAGTGAGATAGTGGAGTAGCATTTTATGGAAGGCATTAGGTTAGAGAGTCAGTTCCCACTCAGGCTGCTAAGTAGTAATGGGAAATATCATTTACCTCCACAGATTGATCAGTCTACAAATTTATGGATGCACACTTCAATTAAGGCCTCAAAAACACCTGCAAATCTTATCTTTCCCTAGTCAGCTTTTTCTCTGTCTCACTTCCTTGTCACAGAGCTTTTTTTTTTTTTTTTTTGGAGATGGAGTCTCACTTTGTTGCTCAGGCTGGAGCGCAGTGGCAAGATCACGGTTCACTGCAACCTCTACCTCCTGGGTTCAAGCAATTCTCCTGCCTTAACCGCCCGAGCATCTGGGACTACAGGCACACACCACCACGTCTGGCTAATTTTTTGTATTTTTAGTAGAGATGGGGTTTCACCATATTGGTCTCAAACTCCTGACCTCATGATCCACCCGCCTTGGCCTCCCAAAGTGCTGCAATTACATGTGTAAGCCACCTTACCCAGCCCTGCTATTTCAAACTTTCCCTCCTTGTCTTAAACCTTCGCAGTTACTATCTCATTAGTAGAAGTTACCTCCTATGTAATAAAGACAAGCTATCCTAAAAGAAACTCTCCTATGCATATCTGTTTGTATAAATCTCATCTTGTCTTACCCCATGTCATACATTAGATACCTTTCTCTTTGTCTCTTTTTCAATGTCTTTGGCCTCTGTTGTCCTCACTTCTTAGAGGCCTCACTGCATCAGTAATCCACTCTCACCTGAATCCTTAGCATAACCCACCAAATGACTTATTTCCCTAGCAAGCTTAAAAACTTCTCACTTCTCTTCTGTGTTGAAAACAGATTGCTCAATCCCACTTCCCTTCCAGTTCCCATCCTATATATTTTCTTGTCTCCATGGAGGAAACTTAAAGAAAGTTTTTGCTACACCTCCATTCTTAATTCCTCAAGTCCCATTCACTCCATAGCCCACAGTAATCTGGCTTCCACCACTGCAAAGTCACATAAAAATAATTTTTCTTATTAACATCAAAGTCACCATTGTTGAAATCTAGTGGGAACTTTTCCAGTTATTTTTCATTTAATTTCTAGCCGTCATTTGATACCATTAAGCACTACTTCTTTCTGAATGTTCTCTCTTTTGTTGACCTTCATGGCACCACTTTTGGGGGGTTTCTTCTTAATTATCTGACCATTCTCTATAAGTCTAGTTTGTAGACTGTATTTTCTCTGCTAGATCTTTAAATATTGGTGTTTAACCTTTAAATGTTAGTGTTTCTTGGAGTTCTTGCCACTTGACCTTCTAACTCGCTGTACTCTTTTTTTTTCCTAGACTTAGTGCCATAGATTTAAATGTCATCTACATTTTGGGGGTGGGGGAGAAACTGATTTTATTGCTTCACTAATGCAGCTGCTCTTCTCAATTTCCTTTATTCCTTTCCACCTTTTACTTTAAAGGCAATAAAATTTAAGGGAAGTCTGCTGGGAAGCTTTTAGATAAAAGTGGAGGAAAACTTGTTGAGACCATCCCTTCCCTTTTCATCCTTTAATCTCAGACATGATGCCTGGATCTGTGGCAGCCATTTTTCCATTAAGAGAAGTCCTAAAATAAAACCTCTCTTGGAACAAGAGAAATAAACCTTAAGAGAGGAAAGTTCTTGGAGTCATTTTTGAGCAATTAAAACAGCGCCTGAAGTTGCCTGCCACCTGCCTTTGGAATTGTTTTTATGTGAGAAAAATAAACCTGTGTTTTATGAGCTGCTATCAGTTAAATTTTCTGTACTGTGGTGTTAAAGGCCTTCATAAGACAGAAAATCCACATTGCTCCCCTAAACACCAGAACTGAGCTATCTACTCAGCATCTGTATTTGAATGTCTCAGAAATAATTCAAACCCGGTAAGTCCAGAATGGGTATCATCATCTTCCTCCTGCAAAACTGCTTTTCCTTCTGTATCCTCTCATTAGCAAATGGAACTGAAGCTTTAGTGTTGTTCTTGCTGACTCACTCCTGCTTTCTTAATCCCACATTAAGATCAGTAAGGATTATTGACTGTTGATACTACCTCCTAAATATCTCTCACTTACTGTAGACCATTTCATTGTATTTTTTAAAATGTGAAATATAAAAATATGTAGATGAGGATATATTAAATAGCTGTACGATTGAATGCATCATTATAAAGCAAACATAGGACTCCCATTCCTGTCTTCAGTGAATTCTCCTTGTGGCAGCCAGAGTTGTATTTCTAGACTGTGAGTAAGATATGTTGTTGCCCATTTTAATGTTTCAAAAGCTTCCCATACTGCTCAGAATAAAGTTCAACCTCTTTAACACTCTTTACATTGCACTTCCTGCACCCTGCTCTGGTTAAATTCTCTTGCCTACTCTCTGGAAGTGACCTTTCTATCTGCTTAGTACTTTGCACTTAGCCCTTTAATAAACAGAACTTAATAAAGTTGGCTTTACTTTATATCTTCCATCAGACTCTGACCTTTGCCAGGCCGAGAAGAAAATCTTATTCACTACTGTATATTCAGGCCTAACACTGCCTGGCTCGCAATGAGCATAAATGTATGCTTATTTTATATTCATATAGAATATACGGAAAATTCTGAATAAATGGAAAAACTCCACACTTCTTTAAAATTAGTCCTCTATAATTGACTTTATATTTTTAAATCACTGTATTGAATAATCAGTTAATTTAACAATTCATCTTCATCATGCAAAAAATTTATATACAGAAATAATTCTCCTCTCTTCCTCTTTAATCCTTCTCCAATTCAAAGTAACCACTTACTAAGTTTTGTGTGTAAAAAAGTAATTTTTTGCACATAATACATAGATTATTAATTTTATATAGCTACCATAATAAATCAAGGTAAATTTAGTGGCTTAACACAACACCCATTTATTGACTTAAATTTCTACAGATCAGCAATCTGGCATAGCATGGTTAGATTTTTTATTGAGGGCTTCACAAGTCCAGAGTGTTGGCCAGATTTGTTCCCACTTGGATCACAGAGTCTTTTCCCAAGTTCATTTCTGTTATTGACAGTTCCCTGTAGTTGTAGGGGCTGAAGTCCCTGTTAACTTGTGGCTAGAGGCCATGGACCATTCTTAGCTCTTTAAGGCCACGTGCATTCCATCTCATGTGGTACCACCATCTTCAAATCAGCAATTGCACTGTTCAGTCGCTCTCATGATTCAAATCTCTTTAACTTCTTCTGACATCAGCTGGAGAATATTCTCAAGTGATTAGCAGGCCCATCTGGATAATCTTCTGTTAAGACTAACTTTTCCATATTACATAACATAACTGCAGGAGTAATATTTCATCATATTCACAGGTTCCAGGAACATTAGGAAGGGAGAGCATTGTGAGAGCATAGAAGTTCACAAAACATGCCATTTTCCAAATTCCATTCTTTTCCACTTATGAAATATCTTAGCAATATTCCCATTGTAATTGCCACAGAACATTTCATAGTCTATAGGTGATGTAACCAACTTAATAATTTTCATATTGGTGGGAATATCAGTTTCTAATTTTGTATTATTATACCACGATTACACAGTTGTTAAGACTACAGATTTTGACATTGCATATACAAAGTATGTTGAAGTATTTGTTCCATAGAAGATATTTCAAGATTATCATCTAGTAAACAAAGTGAATTACTCACTTTTTGAGAAAATTATCAGAAGAGTGACTCATTGAAAGAGAAAAAGATAGATGGTTTTAGGGATACAAATCTAAACAGAATGCGTTTAAAATGGAAAACATTACTGTTTTTTTGTTTAAGAGACCAGGGTCAGGCCGGGTGCGGTGGCTCACGCCTGTAATCCCAGCACTTTGGGAGGCCGAGCCGGGTGGATCACGAGGTCAACAGATCGAGACCATCCTGGTCAACATGGTGAAACCCCGTCTCTAAAAAAAAAAAAAAAAAATTAGCTGAGCATGGAGGCACGTGCCTGTAATCCCAGCTACTCAGGAGGCTGAGGCAGGAGAATTGCCTGAACCCAGTAGGCGGAGGTTGCGGTGAGCCGAGATTGTGCCATTGCACTCCACCTTGGGTACAAGAGCGAAACTCCATCTCAAAAAAAAAAAAAAAAAAAAAAAAAAAAAAGAGAGAGAGAGAGACCAGGGCCTTGCTGTGTTGCTCAAGCTGCACTTGAACTCCTTACCTAAAGCTGTCCTCCCATCTCAGCCTTCTGAGTAGCTTGGGCTACTTGTGTGTGCCACCATGCCTGGCTTAATATTATTAGTTTTCATTCTGATCGTCCAATCAAGATATGTGATTATAGGTCAGAATATCATAAACCCATGATATGAAGCTCCTAGTGATGTTTCCTACAGAATTGTTTAAGAACTTCAAGGAAGATTTCTTTTTTTGTTTGTTTCTGTTGCTGTTATTGTTTACATGTCTATGTAGCCTACTAGTTTACTTGAGTGTTAAGTATGGTCTCATTTGTTTTTATTGCCTTCACAGCTTCTGGCACATAGGAGGCATATAGTGTGTTTGTTCCAAACTATATGAAAAAAACATTAATGGAGGAATCTAGTTCCTATAATAATCTAGGCAGGGAAAAGGAGCTCTGTGGAGACCAAAGATGAGAATAACAATTCGCTGTTTGCGTTTGACCAACCTATCTGCTCTCAGTCTCCAAATAATACATGCTCATTTTACTCTACCTGGCATTGCTTTGCTGCTGTTTCAACTAACCCTGCCACTTGCTAGTTGTGGGATATTAAGAGTATTTTAAAAAACATTTTATTGAGAAAATAAATATAGATGTACAGAAAAGTTTCAAAGATAGTAGACAATTCCTGTGTACCTTTCATCCAGCTTCCTTTAATATTAACATCATACACAAACATGGCACATTTATTAAAACTAAGATATAAACATTGGTACAATATTATTAACTCTAGACTTTATTCAGATTTTACCAACTTTTGTTGTCAGTCATTTTATGTTCCAGGATAAAATTCAGGTTACATTGTATTTAGAGCTCATATCTCCTTAGTCTCCTTTATAAATGTTCTTCAAATATAAATGGGGGAAATATTTATACCAAATTATAGATTTATTGTGAAAGGTTGGCAAATGACTGTAAGCCAAGCATTTAGGACAGATTATGGCATATATTGGCTGTGTTAGAAAAAGGGATTCTATAAGTATTCTTGTGTTTGATATGCATATGCATTATTTCCTCTAGTTTACATACTTAGAAATGTAATTAATAGATAAAAAATTTGTATTTTAAATTTTGAGGTACACAAATTGCTCTCTAAAATGATACACCAATATGTATTAGAATATTCATTTTTCCATGCCCTTTCCAATAATGTATTGTTATCAATTGTTTTCATTTTTGCCAATTTAATGGGTGAAAAATTATGTCCTCTACTTTTAAAAACTCAAATATCTCTGATTTCTAGTGAGATCATGCATTCTTTAAAAATCTTATTGGCTATCTGTATTACTTCTTGTGTAAACAATCAGTTCATACTCTTCATATATTTTTCTGTTGGGATCTGGTTATGTTTCTTAATGATTTGTAGTTATTTCTATTTTCTGGAAGTACATACGTCATATGCTTTGCAAATATTTTCTTTCAGTCTGACACTTGAATATTAACTTCATAGTGCTTTTTAAAAGCTGTCCATGGCAATATTTATGTAATCAAATTCAATAATTTTAATATTGATCTGAATTGATCTGAAATTATTTTATATATGATATAAAGGAAGGTAGCTTTATTACATATAAGTAAACTCCCATATGTGCCATGCATTACATTGAATTCCAATATAAGTATACATTTTAAAATTCAGAAGAATTTATTGTCATATCAGATAATCTAAAACATTATTCCCTTCCATTAACCCTGATCATCAAGGTAGCTACATTTTAAATTTGTACTATTAGTATCAATATCCAATGATAAACATACCAAGAAACAGAGAGTGAGAAAAAAAGAGAAAGGTGGGGCACATTCTGAAAGAAAAACAATCACAGGCAAAATTTTGACCATGGGGTCCAGTAATTATTCTCCATTGATATGTAGGTAATTGTGTGCAGTCTCTCTCTCTCTCTCTCTTACACACACAGCACGCACACACACACACACACACACACACACACACACACACACACACACACAGAGAGAGAGAGAGACATTTAAACTCTCAGAATAACATAAATAAAATTAAGTGCTCTGATGTATGTTAGGTCATTTTTAATGGTAATTGTATATAATCTGTGAATAGAATTAGTTACCTATTAATTTGGAATACTGGAAAACCCAACATAATTCTGATTAAGCCATAAATTAAAATTGTTTCTGATACATAAGCATTCTTATTAATATCACATTAAGATTTAATATGCAAAAAGCAGATCTTATAAAAACTTGACTTTATATTAAAGTAGTAGCACCTCACATGCCCATATGATTGTGAAAAGAAAACATCCTCAGAGCCTCCTCTACCCTTCTCTGGCACCATTTTAGAATTTTTCAAAGTCTCATTTTGGGCAGTCTCCTTATAGCTTGAGTATAGACAATACTTTTTTGTTAAATCAGTCTCAGTTCCACTCAGAGGTGCCTGGGCTTGGCTAGGCAAGCATGGACTGAATTTATACCCCAGCTCTCCCTATAGCCAGATGACCATATGCAGAACTGAACTGCATAACCATATACAATAGTTCCGATGCCCCGACCCCAGACTCCCATTATAAACTTTATTAACTCTGCTACTTTGAGGGTAAGACATGATTTCTCACAAAATCAAATACAGAAACACCACAAAAACTAGTAATGAAAGTAAGTGGCTGCTATCATCCTCCATCAAGACCACCTGACACTAAATTATCAAGATCTGATAAATTGTTATTGATAATTGATAACATATTCACTCTTATACTGATGGCAGTACAGTTATTTATAAAATCAATCAAAGTTAAATTCACCCTTGTAGAAATGCTATCCATTAACCACATGTGATTTTGCATCTATTTCCAGATACATTTAAATCTACTAGCCCTTTAGGGTAGACTCTTTAATGCCATATTTCATGGCTTCCAAAATGTGACTTAAGAATCTCGTGGCTAATTACATGAATGGAATACAAATGATATGGGAAAATTATTGTGGGTCAGTATGAATACTGACTCAACAGGGCACTAAAGAAAGAGGGAGTTTTGTTAATTAGAATTCAGAATTAGAGTTGGTTCTCCAAAATTTAAAGAAAATCTCAAGGGCCAAGAAGCTCTACTTTTGCTGATTGAATATCTATACTGAAGGCGGATTCTAAACAGCTTTTGTCAGAGCTCTATAAGATGGAGCACCACAAAAAAGCAAAGACAACAACCCAACAAGAATATTGGTTAGCCTCACCATTATCCTTTCAAAAGATCTGAGATACATATCAATAAATGTTTGTCGACTGTGGGCCTTAGTAGGCAAAATAAATATATTATTCTTGCTTCTAGTCTTGACACTAAAATGCATTAAAAAACCGCTAATACATTAAATAGATATTAACTTCCAATGATCACAAAGTAGATGTATATTTTTAAATAGATTATGCTTGCATATATGTAGCTTCTTAGTCTTTATGAATTATATACAAAGTTATTCTTTTAGAACCAAACAATATCTAATTGCTTCCTTATGGTAGTGCTTTCCTATCATGAAAAAATAATTCAACAGTCACATTGTACAAAGCTGAAAGCTTTTAATAAAGAATGGTTAAGATAATAAATGACCATAAAGAATACTGGGCATTACTGTACAGTATAGAGTGATAGAAAGGCAAATGGAAACTGGGACCATCTCCCCTAGTACAGTTTGCTAATGCAGTAAATAGTACAGATTATAGACTTTTCTTCTACTGAAATCTTCTCCAGCAAGGGCTGATCTCATGCAATTAGTCATTGGTCCAAAATGTTTTTATTTTTACTCTTTTTTTTTTTTTCCAATTTGGACTCCATCACTATATTTGTTATATAATTTAAAGATCTCTACACGTATTTTTGGCTCACTTTATCTTTGTAATCTTTGATGTATGAAGCAGATGGAGCTTCAATTATCAAGTATTTATTGGAAATGTTATTACAAATATACAACGAGGCTATATTTACTTCTGTTACCATCAATTTAGTATTAATAGATTTGTTTCATATATATCTATTGCAATGTATTAGTAGAAGCAAATTTTGGTATTATACTTTGCAAAAGGATCACTATCTCAATATATGTAGCCATGTGGAATTCTGTCATTCAAATAAGTGTTAAAAATTATGGAAGATAAGATACGGTGTCTTGCAGGTCAAGACATGGTTTATATACAATGGTAATGAATTTAAATTTATTTTTATGATGAGTTAAAGCCTTTTAATTGCTTTAAAAGGAAGAGGAGAAGGGGAGTAGTATTTTAAAGAACTAACTATGAGATGTAAATTGTGCTTATGATATACGTATATCATATTAGATAATCCTCACAATTTACTTCATAATGGAGAAAGTATTGCCCTGATGTTACAAATAATATCCGTTTTAGAGAGATCAATACATGCCCAAGATTGCAGACTAAGAGTCAGAGTTTGTTTGATACCAAAACCTGTTTTCTTCCCCTACTTCTGGTCATTTGAAATTGGTGGGGAAGATGCAGTGGACAGTAATGTGGCTAAACATATTAAGGAGCTACTGTTGTAGATGAAACTGAGATCCTGAACCTAAGCTGTGGAGGTAGATACCAAGATAAAATAATGAGATCTCGAGACATGCAGAACCGGGTAAAGAGAAAAGGCCTCCAATTTCAGCTTTGGTGATGGGATAATGTGATTGTTATCAAGATTTCAGACATTCCAGTAAAATGCATTGTTTTGTACCTTTGTTGCGTGGAGTGGAGGATGATGATTTGATTCATGTTGTTTGTGTTGAATTTAAAGCACCTATTTGACAGCCAGATAGAGACATCTAACATGAAATTGGATAAAAGTAACTAAAGCTGATAAAAAAAAAAAATAGGATCTCTTATACTGGTGGTAGCTGATTGAGATCAGAAGGTTATTGTAGTACCCTGAGAAATGAATATTTAATGCAGGAGTCTGCTCTGAAGGGTATGTGAACCCTCTAATGTCTTTAATGTTTTTGTGTGGGGGATATCCCCCATTTTACAAATAGTGTGCCCTCATTATTAATGAATTTCTAAAATGGATGTTGGGAAAGATAACCCTACATAAACCCTGAGTGTCTGCATATTCTTGTTGAGAATGTCAAGATTGCAAGGTCCTGACCAATCTTTATCCAGGCCATTTGTCAGAGCTAGGTTAACAAGAGCAATACTGAGGAATACGCAGGCTTACTGCTTGCCAGAAAAAGGAAAATTCTCTAAGCTCTGAGTTCTTCAGTTGCAATGCAAACCAACTGCATATGTAATATCAGCTGAGCCCTTCTATGTCACCACCCTGAAACTTTTGACAAAGGGGAACTAAAACAGACACACTAATGCTCATAGGTCTTACTGTGCTGCGAAGAATGAACTTCTTTGTCTTTTACTCATGTGCCTCAGCGTTCCTGAAATACTAAAAAGGCTAACTTAATAATTTATTAGCCTTTAAGTAAGGTAAAATCAAATCCAGATATGATAATAGATTGTGTTTTTTAAAAATTTGAATGTCAGAAGTGAGAAATTAAGCTGAACCCGTGTATAAACCTGAGAAATAATGAAATATGAGAGCAATTTTGCAGAAGTGAAGCATATGAGGAGGTGTGAAGGAAAAACAAACAGGAGAGAAGGTAGTCCTCAAAACTTATAAAGTTCCAGTAAAGATAGATTTAAAATAGTGAATTTGACAATTAAGTTATTTGAATCTTCAATGGGAGCCAATTCAGAGAAATGGTATGGTATATAAACTCCGGAATATCTAGGACAGAGGTTTTCAAACATCGTAGCCTCATGGCCTTTTAGACTTTTAGATTAACATGAAGTTTTGAATTATTAATCACTGTAAAGTAACAACAATAAATTACATGTTAATATAAATAACACGGTTATTTCAAAAACCTATATTTTCCAAAGAAAATAGTAGTGAAGAGTGGTACTGTTTTACTTTTTTGTAAATATTTGAAATATCTGCCTCAATAGAAAACAATTTGATTCTCAAACTTATTTCTGCATTCATTTTGCTGTGATGTCACATCTTAGGTCCTCTGGAAAATTCCAATATACATACACGAGAGAATGAGTGGAAAAGGTGAATAATGTTTTAGTATTATTATGGAAATAATTTTGACTTTGTGGGCCCCCTAAAAGTTTTTTGGGTATCTCCCCAGGGTCTCTGGATTATACCTCAAGATCTGTTGGAATAGAAGAAATCTAGATATTTCTGATACGTTTTAGTAGCTACGCCAAACCATAAAACAAAGCATAAAGATGCTGCTACTGGTGCAAAGGAACATGGTGTTCAAAGAATGTTTAATTTGTTTGTTTGTTTGCTTTGATTTTCTATTTTAAAAAATGCTTTCATGTGTGGCATAACATAAAGTGAGACTATCTGTTATCAGAATACAGTATAGTGGTTATTTTTTAGTCTGTCGGGGAGTGAGTTGAAACTAGAAGGAGGCAAAAAAACGACTTCTGGGGTACTGATACTAGTACTGTTTCTTGATCTCAATGCTAACTCCATGACTATATTCAGTTAGTAAAAATTAAATGAGTTATATATACTTACTTTCACCTTTATTGTATTTATGCTATACTTCAGTAAAAACATATATTTGTAAAGCATAAATGCCAATCTCATTGTCTCTGCTAATGTTTAAAACACAAGTTTAGTCTATCAATGAAGTAAGATAGGTGCATAGTTTGATCAACAGATGATGAACGTGGGAGCATGTAGCCATTGAGTTAAAATTTGTATTTCCAATACAGTGCAAAAAAAACCCCTCTAAATTGTGACTAAGCTAAACATTCTTTATTTTTACACTTCCATTTATTTACAAAGGGAATGTTTCTTAGTTGATGATAGTCATTACTGCATGCCTGAGAGGTAAACTGATTTCATTTCCCAGATCTGCTAGGATAGAATTGCACCCATTCTTTAATTTCCAGTCAACTCCTCAACTCAGTATTTCTACTCCACAAAAGTTTCTTAAAAGGTAGCTATTTGGCTGGCTTAATGATTCTCTCCACTTCAGCATTGTGAAAGGATATTACTTAGTAGTTCTTATCTGGTTTTGCATCCATTAATTCCAACCTCAGTATGAATGTGTTGTTTCTGCACACTGAGAAAGTGCCAAAAATCATTTTTAATATGCACAGAAAGGTACCCAGAAGGATCGTTTTCTTTGTCCTGTATGATTCTCACTTAGTTTGCACAATTTGTAGAAAAGTCTTAATATGTTTTCAGGGCACATATAAAGCTGTAAGTCTGCAGCATTTACATGAATGTGTTCCTCTGTTAAAGATGGCACATATGTCATAACTAATAGGCAATTGTTGTGGGTTAGCGAGATCGAATATGCTTAAAGCGCTTGTGAATGTGTCAAAGAAGTAGTCACTCCAGTTATCTTCGGCATCAAGGCTAATTCCTTAATACCTATGTGTAATGCAGAACAAGTATTTGATGGTTTGAAACAAAATCGTCATTGTTGAAAGTAAAAGCAACTAATTTAATGGCATAACAGTGAAATGAACTAAGAGTTATACTGTTGAAAAAGCATTTAAGCAAAGAGCAATTTTCTCTTGTTCAACACTGGGAAAAGGCTTTAAATAACAGCAGACAAGTTATTTGAATAATGCAGACTCTTCTTGCCTAGATAGTCCCTTAATCCATTGTTTAGTCTTGGAAGAATACTGGAGGCTATGTTAAAATAATAAAAACATGGTAACTACTTTCACAGTAATAAACTTCCTTATTCTACAATATCACTACCAATGCAGTAAAATCATACTTTCATATGATTCT
This sequence comes from Cebus imitator, assembly GCF_001604975.1. Classification (NCBI taxonomy): domain Eukaryota; kingdom Metazoa; phylum Chordata; class Mammalia; order Primates; family Cebidae; genus Cebus; species Cebus imitator. The sequence continues at coordinate 106,690 of NW_016107920.1, read as the reverse complement.
TGTTTACGTTGGAGTTTAAACTGCATTAATCATCACCCCTTATTGAATTGGAAAGCATATTAAATCCAGTGAAGAACACCTCCTTGCAGTGATATTTGCTGGCGATAGACTATGGTCTGAAATAGCAGCAAATTGACACACGGAGAAAAGCCCAATTTTTGACAGAAACCAGATATCATTTAGATTTTAAAACAGCGTCACTAAAGTTAAACAAGGGGCACCTGGGTAATGAATTAGGCAAGAACAAGATTTCGAGTTCAATTTTGTAGAAGCGCTAAGTTAGTGAAGTAATTCCAGTGAGTCAATGATCTTCCTCATATTATAAGCAGCTAATTAAAATTGCTATACAACCTGACGTCTGGCTGTGCGAAATTTCACAGTTTAAAATAGCTAAAGTATAGAGCAGAATTCTTGAATTAGACCAATTGGTATCAGGGATTTTAAAAGCACACTGAGGGCATGTTTGGAAAATTCTTGAATGTCAGGATTATGTGAGTTGGAGGAAAGCCAGGATGCTCTATGGGATTAAACTCCCACCCTTTCTACTTTTTATGGTGTTCTGAGCTGTTTGATTCTGAAATGAGCAATTATTTCCATGCAGATACCCTGGAACAGTGGTCCTTAAATTTTTTCATGCATCAGAATCCCCTGGAGGGCTTGTTAAAACACAGACAGCTGGGCCCCACACCGGGAGTTTCTAATCAGTAGGTTTGAGGCAGGGCCTGACAATTTACATTTCTGATAAGTTACCAGGTGATGCTGATGCTCCTGCTGACACTCCTCACCCAGGGATCACACTTTGAGAACCGCTGCTCTGGATAACAGCAACATCTCCGCCAGCATTTCTGAAACTTTAATGTGCATGCGAATCTCCTGGTTACTCTATTAAATTGCGGACAAAGCATGTGGGGAACTTACGAAAATGCAGATTCTTACTTGGTAAGTATGGTGTGCCAATTTTTCTTTTCTGTGGAGCACAATTTGAGAAGGAAGGATCTATAATATCTTCATGTATGCGAATCTGTCTATCATTCCATTCTTTCCCTAATAGGAGAAACTCTGCAAGGCACGAAAACACTGGCCAGTGAAAGTGAGGGATAACGGAGAGCATGCTGAGGTTGGGGTTAAGCTCAGAGAGAGGGTATCACGTTGAAGACAAACTAAACCAACTTTATAGTGTCTCCTTAGGTAAGCACTTAAAAAAATCTTAGTATGAAATACAGACCTTTTACTGTTTTAGATTGCATGTATTTCACTTTGAAAATTAAGTGTTCAGAGCCCAGTAGATTTAGAATAAAATATTCTAGACTTATCTATATTTTCAGGGTAGTGTTCCTTATTTTTAGAATTGCAAAAGGAAACAACGGTAGCTACATAATTGTTCCTTTTACAATAAGATTAGTTACCTGTTTTTGTCTTCTTTCAAACTTTACAGCCATCAACTCTCTATCAGTATATACGCAGCCTTGAACATATCTCGTGATTATAGATGAACTCATGTCTAACTACTGCAGAGGGTAACTGGCATTTGAGACTATGCTTTCTCAAATCTTGCACAAATTATAGTTAGTAAAGTGTAAAGAAAATAACTCATACTTCAAACCCCAAGCTATAGTATACTATATATAGTCTCTATATTGACATATATACTGGTTTTCCAGTGGAGAGTTTCTCTTTTTAATTATTATTATTTTTTGAGATGGAGTTTTACTGCTCAGGCTGGAGTGCAATGGCGCAATCTCAGCTCTCTGCAACCTCAGCCTCCTGGGTTCAAGCGATCCTCCTTCCTCAGCCTCCCAAGTAGCTGGGATTACAGGCATGCACCACGACTCCTGGCTAATTTTGTATTTTTAGTAGAGGCAGGGTTTCACCATGTTGGCCAGGCTGGTCTCAAACTCCTCACCTCAAGTGATCAACCTGCCTCGGCCTCCCAAAGTGCTGGGGTAACAGGCTTCAGCCACTGCATCAGGCCAGTGGAGCGCTTCATGTGCATACATTAATGCCTGTTTTACTTTATTCACACATTTTACATGTTATAATGTGTTTTTTTAAATATGACAAAATTCTAGTTTTTTTTTTTTTTTGCATGTATTTTGAAAGTAGGGAGGATGTGCCTATTGATCGCAGAAGTGATGTCTTAACATCTGTGGAAACCTACTACACTCTTGCATGCTGATAATTTGCTTACCCATGTTACCCTGGTTATTGTACCTAGACATGGAGCCTAGTGGAAAGAAGACGGTAATTTCAAGAGAGGAATATAATTTAATAGTGAGGCATTGAAAAGATAAGTGCAACAATCAATCCCTAGTAAGAAGTAAGACTTTTCTGATAAATGTTGTCTATACTTCTAAGAAACTTTTTACATGGCTGTTCACATGACTAGCTGAGGTTCAGTATGGATTTCATTATACCATGAGTCATCGTCATTCAGTTAATATGTTATATTAAGTACTGCATTATTACCTAAGAAAAACAATGCCATAAAATCTGAGTTAATATGATTTCCTTTCTTTTTATAGAAATGTATGTGATTAAAGTTTTGTTCTTATAGAAATAATGATGTTTGGATTTTAAGACCCTGTTTTCAAGGTGTAAGGAAAACTAGTGTTCATTATTTTTTTCTTAAAGTGTCAAATGCAAGGGTGTTCCCTCTCACCACTCCTAGTCAATAGCCAACTAGAAGTCCTAGCTAATGCAACAAGGAAATAAAAGGTATAAATATTGAGAAGAAAGAAACCAAAATGTCTCTGTTTACAGATGAGGTGATTATGCAGAAAGTCCTAAAGAATCAAGGAAAAATTCCTGGGGCTAATAAGTTGTTATAGAAAGTTTGCAGGTTACAGTGTTAATACATGAAGGTCAATTGCTTTCTTACATATTAATTCAGAATTTGAAATTAAAAACACAACACCATTTATATTAGCACTTGAAAAGTGAAATGCCAATTTCCTATTGCATAGTTGGCATCCATGCCAGAGTCATCTTGTTGGGACTTTTTCCAAGAGGGCTGTTTGCCAGAATGAGGGGATCCAGCAATAAAAAGTCAGGGAGCAAGTGCTCAGAGAGATGACAAAATAAGCCACAAAACACATAGCCCATGAAAGAGAAATGTGTTTTCAAAAACTCTCAAAATAAGTTCTGTGAAAGACCGAGTATTCTATTGCTTTCCATAATAGAGGCCATCCTGGCTAGTTTTGATCAAGAGAGTACTAAAATACCCGAGTTTATGCAAAGCTATTTGCTCCTCTTCCTCTGATTCTCATTCCCTCCAACTGTGACAAGCAGCCCAAAGCAAAACTGGAGAGGAGGCGGAGGAGTGTGAAAGGGACCATATTGCTTTCCCTCTCCTAGTACAGGTTCATATATCTTGTGTCAAACCCGAAGATGGGACAGAAAGGAAGATTAAAGTAGATGTGAGTTTAAAGTTCTAATTTATACTGGACCATTCATGAACAGAAAATGCTTAGTAAGCATCAAATGAGATTATTCTTATTTCATATATTTACAGGAAAGCTAACGGAACCTCCTAAAATGCCATCTACGGGTAGAGAAGGGATCACGGTTGATAACAACAAAAAAAAGGTAAAGCTATTAATAATTTCTACATTGGAATTAAGCTAATTTGACAAACTGGTACACAGTAAATTGTTACAACAAAACGAGGAAAATTACTGAATATGGATGTGTGCCCTCTGTCAGCCTTCACTTTTCACTCTTCTTTGAGAGCAGGTACTATTTCACTTCTGGGAAAGCTATGTTAAATAAATTTAATGTACCGCATATTTTGATTGCTAATTAAAAAATTAGGATGGAGAATAAATGGGGGAGAAAGGTGAGAAATTGAGTGTCTTTGTTGAAGGGATTACTAGATACCTGTTGTTATTTACCTAATAGTAAATAAATACATGTATGATGAGGCCTGGTAAGGAAATATAACTATTTTTAAAAGCTGGTATAAAAAGGAAATGGAGGAGGTAAGGAGTTACTCATCACCCCAAAATCTAAGTGAAAGTACCCTGAGGGTACATTTAGGTTTAGATCCCCTCCCCTTTGCTGTAAGGAATCATTTTTAACAGCTATAAATTAAGGCTCATTGCTCACCTTAAATCAGAAGATTGCTACTAAATAGAGGCATATTTACAATAAATGTTTATCATGACCCCATGCCAGGTCTTCCATCCTTATGTCAGTAATATAATACAAGCAATGAACCTTGTACATAATGGGGAAGATTGATTTGTGAATTCATAATTATAATAAAAATTATAACGATGTCTGAACAAAATACATCAGAAGTTTAGAAAGAGTAATTGATTAGGGTGATTGATGGGTGGGAAAAACAGGAAAATTACAAGAGAAGGTGAACTTCTTGAAAAAAATATACCATGGTTTATTTATTGTTATATCTCCAATGTGTTGTCTAATGCCAATGAGTTAGAGGTAAATACATGTTGACACATGAATGCATGACACAGTTAACAGTGCTGGATTCTCCTCTACTAGGTTATATGTCTTCTAGGATAGAACACCATCCTATATGACCAATATAGTACCCCTTACAGCACCTAGCAAAATATCCCATTTATAGTAAAAAGAGAGAAAGCAGATTTGTATTTATGGAGTGACTTTTAATAGCTATGCAACAAGTGTGCTTTACCTATGTATTAGTGCTAGATATAGTTTGTATAAATTATATTTTCTATTTTTTTTTGCTGGATTGAAGATCAATTTTATTTATTTTTATTTTTATTTTACTTTAGATACATACTATATCTGGCATTTCTCCCCATGTTATCCCTCCCCACCCCACCCCCCACTGTCTCTCCCCTAACCTCCCCAACTGCCCCCAGTGAGTGATGCTCCTCTCCCTGAGTCCACGTGTTCTCGTTGTTCAACACCCACCTATGAGTGAGAACATGCGGTGTTTGGCCTTCTGTTCTTGTGTCAGTTTGCTGAGAATGATGGTTTCACTTATATTATTTTATTTATGTTTCTTGAGGTGACTTAATTGTAGCTTAGTGACTGATTAAAAGGTTAAGTTGTCAAGATACCACACTAGGTATAACAAGGAGCTGAAGATATAGTGTATTCATAAATATAGAGAGCCACTAGAAAAGATGGAAAGTAGGACTGGTGGAACAGCCTAGTACCCCTCAGCTCTCATATGCTAGGCCACTCCTAGGTCAGTATGAAATTTTATAAGCCTACAGCTATACTTATTGATTCTCACATGCAAATGCAGTCTACCTCAATTGTTCAGTATTTTGGTCTGAGAGTAAGAACCTCTCCACCCTGCATCAGCCTGTAGCCAATGGTGTGAAAGCAAGTATCCTGAGGTTCTTATCTGGTCCTCTTTACTTATTGCCTAGAACATACCAAGTAGGGGGCTAGATAAAAGCAGGTATAGCCTGAATGTCCATATTAATAGTATAGGCAAGCTAACAGGCTCAGATAGATTCATAATTGTAATTGAAATTGAATATAATAATTGCATAGGCTTTACAGCAATACCAGTATGCGAGGGCTTCTGATCATATGACCCATTTTAAAAACAACTGAGTAGATCAGAAGTATTCTCACCACAAAACAACAACCACCACAAAATCAGAAACTATGTGAGGTGATGAAAGTGTTAATTATCTTGATCATGGTACTCATTTCACAATGTAGATCACTTCACATTGCATACCTTAAATATATATACATTTTATTTACCAGTTAAACCTCAGTAAAGCCTAGGTTTTAGTAACTCATTTAAATATAAGAAAAATTGCATTGAGAAAGAAGAAAAAATGAAAATTATTGCAAAACTGAAGATAACTACAAATTCAATATTGATTTGTAATTGATTCTCATTTGAAAATCACCCATTACATTATCCCATTAAACATTTTTGAGTATTTGCTTTATTTCAAGGACTTTGCCCAAGAGCTCAAAAATAAATACTTGTCTTCCAATAAAATAATTTTAATAATTTATATTATTAAGCACATATTATCTTCAAGAAACTTCACATATTCTCTGCTCCTTTAAAACAACCGTTCACTGTGAGTTTTGTTATTCTTCCTTTACAGCTAATGTCACAGGATCAGAGAAATTAACTAAGTGGTTCAAGTTTACAGAGCTAATGAGTAAAATCCTCCTCTTTCTGAGTCAGAAGCTTTGTCTGTTTTACCATCCTGCCTCTGTGAATTCAATTACAGATTCCAACATTGTTTTGGGTTTCAAATAATAAAAAGAACTTGCAATGAATACTTACGTGAAATATCAATAGAATGACCATATAACAACCCCAAACCATATTATTTTGAGAGCAAAACAGGAGTATTCAAATACCCCATAGCAGTAGGTGTAACCTGTGGTATATGATCACCTTTTGTATTAATGTTCTGAGCAGAAAATACATGACAAATTGGGAAGGGTTTAACTGAAAGGAATTCAAAAAAGGAATGGAATATAGAGATATGGGTAGTGTAAGACATCTGATAAGGGATGGCAAGACTCCATGGATTAACAACAGCAGATTTGAGGGGTCAAAAAGCAGAGCAGTGCGGCTAGAGCCTTGTGAGAGTTGGAGTCATGGCCAGAAAAGGACTGCCTATCAAAACTGTAGAAGTGAAGGAAAGCAATCACTGCCATGACTGGGGTGAGGGGCAGAGGAAGTGGGCAGGCATACTTTCCCGTCTTCTCTGTCTTCCCACTCTCCAGTCTCCTACTGGTTCAATTTTACTGGTCAAATCCAACCAGAATCCCGAGGACAAGTTATCTTATGTCCTCTGTAGAGGTCAACGCTCTGGGATCTAGAGTAGAGCAGAAAATGCACAAGAATGGATTTCAGGGAAGAAATGAGAACCACCAGTGTAGAAAGACTTCTGATCATATGACTTATTTTAAAAACAAGTGAGTGGATCTGAAGCATTTCCACCACAAAACAGCAACAGCAACAACAGCCAACTATGTGAGGATTTATACACTTCGTATTTGTCAATTAAACCTCAGTAAAACTGGGGGTTGGTGGTGAAAGAAACCATGAAAGTCATTGAAAAGAAAAAAACAAATTAAATGAATCTAAATATTTAAATTGATCTGGTCTTAACCCATAATATTGCCTTCAGCATGAAGATATTCTTACTACTTGTCCTACTTTGAATTTTAGTCCCACTACTGACAAATGATCCTAAAATAAACCCTGCATCCTAATTCAGAAAATTATTTGTTTTGTTTGTTTGCTTGCTTGTTTGGGGCAGATTTTCTTGGTAGCCTGTCTTTCTAGAAGGTGACACCTTTCGTGGTAAAAAACAGGAAACCTGAAGTTCTGCAAACCTGAGTTTAAACTACATTTCTCCCCCTAACTAATTGCAAAACTATGAATATTGCCTTCTCTGAGTTTTAGTCTCCTCTCCTGTAATGTAAGACCAAGAAGACTGACCTCAATAAGAGAGAGTATAGGAAATGCACACAGCAGATGCCTAACATATAGTCAGAGGTCAAGAAATACTAGTTATTGTTATTAACACTGTAAGTATCATTGTATGATATTTAGTTATAAAGTGAGTAGAATATTTATTTTTTCCAGTGTGTTATCCTTAGTCTGACTGCTTGTTTGCCTAGATGTCTGTTAGTTGTACCATAACGTTGTCTTCTGCTTACTTGATGGAATGTCCTGTTTGACTTATCTGCCTAGATACAATGGCTAGAATAGCTCAGGTTATATGACCTGCTCTAACTTCTATTAAAATTGCATTAGTTATTTTTCCTGATCCTCTGCCTTCTTCCACCATCCACCCTCCGACAGGCTCCGGTGTCTGTTGTTCTCCTCTCTGTGTCCATGTGTTCTTACCATTTAGCTCCCACTTATAGGTGAGAACATGCAGTATTTGGTTTTCTGTTCCTGTGTTAGTTTGCTAAGGATATTGGCCTCCAGCTCCATTTATGTCCCTGCAAAGGATATGATCTGATTCTCTGTGAAGAGAGATACTTTGACTTGGTGTTTTCCTATATGAATGCCTTTTCTTTCTTTGTCTTGTATGATTGTTCTGGCTAGAACTTCCAGTTCTATTTTGAACAGGAATGCTGAGAGTGGTCATCCTTGTCTTGTTCCAGTTCTCAAGGGGAATGGTTCAAGCTTTCCCCATTCACTTTGATGTTGGCTGAGGGTTTGTTGTATATGAATTGTATTATTTTGCAGTATGGGCATTTGATGCCTAGTCTGTTGAGGGTTTTTATTATGAAGCAACGTTGGATTTCATCTGAAGCTTTTTCTGTGCCTATTGACATAATCACATGGTTTTTGTTTTTAATTCTGTTTACACATTTATGGATTTGCTTACATTGAACCAGTCTTGCTAGGGGAGTGATAGCATTAGGAGAAATACCTAATGTAGATGACAAGTTGATGGATGCAACAAACACCATGCCACGTGTATATCTATGTAACAAATCTGCACATTTTGCACATGTATCCCAGAACATAAAGTATAAAAAAGTCAAAAATAACAGATGCTGGTGAGGTTATGAAAAAAAAGGAATGCTTTTACACTGTTGGAAGGAGTGTAAATTGCTTCAGCCATTGTGGAAGAGAGCATGGCGATTCCTCAAAGATCTAGAGGCAGAAATACCATTCCACACAGAAATTCCAATATTGGGCATATAACCAAAGGAATATATATCATTCTGTTATAGAGATAGATGTACACATGTGTTCATTGCAGCACTATTCACAATATCGAAGACATGGATTCAACCTAAATGTCTATCAATGGTAGACTGGATAAAGAGAATGTGATACATATGTGCCATGGAATACTATGTAACCGTAAAAATGATTGAGATCATGTTCTTTGCAGACACATGGATGGAGCTAAAGGCCATTATCCTTAGTATACTAATGCAAGAACAGAAAACCAAATACCACATGTTCTCACTTATAGCAGGGAACTAACTGATGAGAGCACATGGACACATAGAGGGAAATAACACACATTGGGGCCTTTCAGAGGATGGAGGATGGGAGGAGAGAGAGAATCAGGAAAAATTACTGATGGGAACTAAGCTTAATAGCTGGGTAATAAAATAATCTGTACAACAATGCCTTAGGACACAAGTTCACCTATGTAATAAACCTGCACTTATACCGCTGAACTTAAAAGTTTTTTTAAAAAGTGTAAAAAAAAGAATGAACTCAGAGTTGCAGACTCAGGAATGAAATTTTGCTTTTCAAATAGAGTGTATTAGTCTACTCATGCTGACATAACAACATACCATAAACTGATTTGTTTATATAACAGAACTTTATGTTCTCACAGTTCTGCAGGCTAGAAGTCAAAGATCAACGTGCCAGAATAGTCACTTTTGGGTGAGGTCTTTCTTCTTGGTTTGCATGGCCACATTCTCTCTGTGCTCTCACATGGCATTTCCTAGGTATGTGTTTGGAGGAAGAGAGAGAGAGTGCTCTAGTGTCTCTTCTTATGTGAACACTAATTTTATCAGATTAGAACTCCATCCTTATGATCACATTTAACTTTCATTACTTCCATAAATGCCCTGTCTCCAAATACAATCACATAGGGTGTTAGAACTTTGGGGGACCACATTAAATTCGTAACAGAAAGGAAAGGAATATTACAATTATTTAAACATAAATTTGGTTAGGATTGTATATATGCAGTTAACAAACAGTATCTTAACTCTTTAAATATAAGTATACCAAGTAAAATAATATAGTAAGTAAATTTAGATTACACGCTATGTCAACAAAATACAGGCATGAATTAGGTTTGTATCATAGTTTTACATTATTTTTGTGTCATCTATAGCGTACTTTTCTGACTTGATACTACTATGTATAATAATTTTCATTTTCACCTTCTTTATGTTCTTCATATTTTTGTGTAATTAAACAATTCTTATTTTTACATTTTTATTTCAATAGCTTTTGGAGTACAGTTTTTTGTTGTTGTTATATGGATGAATCATATAGCAGTAAATTCTGAGATTTTAGTGCATGTGTCACCTGATTAGTGTCCACTGTACCTAATGTACAGTATCCCTAGCCCCACTCTCGCCTTCCTCTTTCTGAGTCTCTAAAGTCCATTGTATCACATAGTTCTTATTATTTTATTGTGTTAAAGGGTGATTTACTGTTTAGAAGATGCTGGTGCATTGTAATGCGCTGTATGCATCTAATAGTTATTAATGCTTACCATTTTCACAACTTTCTTGTAATTCTAAATTTGTTTACTAGTAACATGAGGACTCTGTGCAATGATCAATTTTATTGAATTGTGTTAGTTCAACTCTCAAAGCAGTTACTATATCATTTCAGTTATTCGGCAAGTTTTTTGCCTAGAACTCCTTAGTACTTTTGAACAACTTAAGAAAGTGACAATTATAGTTGAAGATCAGATACATTAAAATAAGAATTTGCCATTGTTTTCATTGAATTCGCAATGTAATCTGTCTCTTTTAATGAAATTTAATTTTTGAAATTAGTTATTAAGCTTAATTTGGATAGGATCAATGCAAAAGGATTTTTAAATATACTAAGTAGAAAAGCATGCTTTTATTAGAGTTTAAATATATAAAGTAGGAACCTATATCACTACAATTGATCTATAATTTAACTTATAGCTGACACCTTTTCTTTTTTCCGTTCTCTTTCTTTATATTGTCATAATGCATACAAAAGTGGTACAACTGATTGTCACAAATTGTAAATCAGACTTCAAAATATAACTGCATTGTTTGTTTTTCTGTTTTAAGACTGATCAATTAATCCATTTTGTTTAGATTCGCTTCATTTTTTTCAAAATTTTTTTGCAGAATGCAAGGGATATACATTATTCTATGAAATACAATAAGGCAAATTATTTGTGCCTGCATTTGTTCTACCAATTACTAAAAGAATAAATGTTTTTTTTTCATATACATTGGCACTTAGAGGAAAGATTAACAAAAGACTAAATTTTTACTAGTCTACTTTTCAGAAAGGTTGTATGAGTAAGATCGAACATTTTTTAGATTTAAATGCTATGTAAAAAGATAATTGGAGAAAATTGGTATCTGTTTTCTGAGCTGTAATTTGAAACTTGTTCTAAACAGACCTTTGGGAAATTTATACACACATATACAATATGCCCTTATATGTGTGTGTGTATATACATGTATATACATACACATATATGTACACATATACATATGCATATACATGATGTTTTTGATTTTGTATTTATATATGTACATATATACACATATACACACATATAGTATATACTCTATTACAGATGCAACTTTTATTTCATACAAAATTCGAGGCAGGAAAGGTATATGCTTGAAAATTCATATATTATTGATTTATTTCTCTTAAGGCATTACAACCTTGCCTGTTAAACCCACTTCTTGCCAGAACTCTCTTTAATCACATGATTTCATGTCCCAATCATGCTTGAGTTTTGGAGCCCTCTATGGTATCCCCTATTTGTTACTAGTGAATAAACTAAGAAAAGGAGCATGGAAATTTCTACAGATGTTTTGAAAACCAATCTTTGAAGTAATGTATAGTACTTCCATTTATATTTCATTGTCCAGGATACAACCACATGGCCACACATAACTGCCAAGGGGTGAGAAAATTGTTTGTCTCAAAAAAAAGAGAAGATCAACGTGCCAGAATAGTCACTTTTGGGTGAGGTCTTTCTTCTTCTTGGTTTGCATGGCCACATTCTCTCTGTGCTCTCACATGGCATTTCCTAGGTATGTGTTTGGAGGAAGAGAGAGAGAGTGCTCTAGTGTCTCTTCTTATGTGAACACTAATTTTATCAGATTAGAACTCCATCCTTATGATATTAAGGAGAAGTAACATTCTCTGTCACATCTTTTCTGCCATGAGGATGTGTACATTATACTTAAGCAATTGACCAAATCCAAAAATTGTATTTTGTCATCTTCTTCAGGAGCACAGTAAGAGCATTCATTTTTACTTAGATAAATACTTTCAAACATGTAGTTCAACTTCATGCCAATTCTTTCATGCACTTAACTCTGAGTGAATATTTGTCCTAAATCTCTCCAGTGAAAATAGAAAAAGAATCTTCTACCATTGTCAATCCCTGGCCCTTATTTACAATAATAATACTATTTTTCCTTTGATAAAATTTGTATCATGGATTTATAGGGCATTTTTATTATTTTGAACCAAGAGTTATTTTTTTTGTAGAAGTGGTTGATGTTTTTAATAAGTTTGTATTTTTAATTATCTAATAGCAAACACATAACTATCTTGGTTACACATAGGCTCTGTGTTCAAAGAATGAGAAAGTGACAGAAGTTAAAGGAAAATCGTTTTTATTTTTATTTTTTTCCTTCACAGAATTCATGTGAATTAAGAGGTGCAGAAATGGTTAGTCATCATGTCACAATCAATGGCTCTCATGTGGAATTTACACACCTGGCTTAGGGCTCAGCTTCTATATGAATAATATAACCGTTTTACTCTTTTATGCCTTCATCCTATGTTTTAGTTCAGATCAGAACTTTGCTATTCTTTTGGAAATCAAGTGTTAATGAAACACAGCCATGTCCATTTGTTTATGTACTGTCTGTGGCTGATTTCCAGCTACAGTGGCAGAGTTGAATGGCTGTGACAGAGACTGTATGTGGTCCACACCACTGAAAATATTTATTATCTGGCCTTGTCCAGAAAACATTTACCTATCCCTGTTCTAAAGCCTTGGGGTATGAACACTAAGTTTCTTTTTATCATTGGATAGTTTTCATTTTTATCCTACAGAAAATGCTTAAAAAACCTAAAAGCTATAAAACTCAACTATAACACCTAGTTAACAATGTTGGTTGTTTAGTTTTGAAAAGGTTCAAACTGAAATTGAATTAAGGAACACTAGGAAACTTATTGAACAGCATCTCTTTGTAATGATTTTCTGCCTGTGGAGGCTAGTTTTGAATGCATTTTATAGTCAATTATAAGTATATGAACACAAAGACAAATTGTCTATAAAATTACAATTTTAGTCTTAGATATTTCCTATCTCAGTGATACAAGTTTTAATCTTTGTAAATAGTTTGAAAAATAAGAATAAGGAGACTTTAAAATGTAACATAAATCTTACTGCTACCTGCAGCATGTTTTAAATAGTAGGCCTGTAAGAAGTTTCTAAAATATGGCTTTGTATCCTCAAACCTATTTGTGCGTTAAATAATGTATAACCAAAGTCTAATTTAAATTGAACATACTAAGGTGCCACATTCTATTTTAATCATAAGTATTATATATAATGTTTCTTTATTTTAAAACTATCTAAAACAAAATATAATTATATAAGCTGTTCTTATCAAATTACTTCATATATATATATATATATATATATATATGTATAATTAACCCCATTAAGGGCAAATGTACCCTAGTTTCTAGGAGCATTAAAAGGCAGGAAATTATATTTCACTTTTATGGTCTTTCCACTTAACTGGTAAAAATTAATATAAAACAATCATATTTGATGATTGATAACTTCAGACTCACAATTGATAATATTTATGTCACTCAGAGACACATGTATGTAAAAATTTAAAGCATGTTTTTTGAAACTGCCTTGTGAATATGCCATGATTTATAATACTTTTTTTAACTTTTATATGTATTCTCATAGAGTTCAGTTACTTTAAGGTATGGCCATGCAGTCTAAAAGGGACTCCATCAGAAGCCAGCATTAGCCAAACATACAAAATTGGTTTGCTCTCAAAGTTCCTTTCTCCTACCTTAAACTCACATTCCATTTCGAAGTTCCCCTCAGCTGTTTATTAGCTTTATGCAGCAGCCCTTTCTTCCTAGGCAGCATTTCTAAGGGTCCTTTATTAGACCAATCATAACAGACTCAATGGGGGGTGAGAGGTGCTTGTTGCAATATACAGATATCCTGGCCAAGTTTCACTCTTACTTTGTAATAATTCTAAGACAGATGGGTCTGGAGACCTGTCCAAACATAATCATAGAAAGTAGGCTAATGGCAGACAATGCCATAATGTGTTATTTCTCTGATTTAAATGTTGTCATTTTAAGAGTATTCTTCATGAGAGAAATAGTTAAACTGGAGGAAAGTATTAAATTGGAAGGATTTCAGGTGAATTGGGAAGATTATATAGATACGTGGGAAGTTGGTGGGTTCGTTTTTTCTATCTATGATGTAAAGTGGGTATCTGGAGGTTCCAAGCTTGCTTCAGCTTTTCATGTGATTTTCACTTTATTAGCTTAGATTGTACTACCCTGGGTTGCCTAACAGAAATTATTCCTAGGAAATTTTCTAATGTGTTAGGCAATAGTATAGTTGCCTACAAATTTATGCAATATTTTGAAGATTTTACACGTTTATCATTTTTAGGAAAACCATGAATGTTAGGTGAGAACATTTCTTACCAACTCAGAATGCAATATTTAAATGACTGGTTTAAATATGTTGTATATTTGGAAAAATGGGCCCTGTGAGTTTGGATATGGTTATTTTTTTACGTAATTTTTTTTTCAACAAATATAGAGTATCTCTTAAGGTTAAAATATTCAACTATTTTTTTTAAAGTATTTAAGCTATCCAGAACTAAAATAAGAAATCTCTCTATTGTTGATAAGAGTAAAGCCATTTTTGTTTGAAATCGTTTTTAAGGAAAGCTACTTAGGTGTTTTCCTATGTAGCAAACCTGCATGTTCTACACATGTACCCCAGAATTTTTAAAAAAAGAAGAAGAAAGCTACTTATGGCCAGGCATGGTGGCTCACACCTGTAATCCCAGCACTTGAAAAGGCTGAGGTAGGTGGATCACCTGAGGTCAGGAGTTCCAGACCAGCCTACCCAACATAATGAAACCCTGTCTGTACTAAAAATACAAAAATTATCCAGGCATGATGGAACATACCTATAGTTCCAGCTGCTCAGGAGGCTGAAGCATGAGAATCACTTGAACCCAGGAGGCAGAAGTTTCAGTGAGCCGAGATCATACCACTGCACTCCATCCTGGGTGACAGAGTAAGAATCCGTCTCAAAAAAAAAAAAAAAAAAGCTATTTACAAACTAGTGAATACCTATTAAATCTGAAACCTAGACCAGTGTGTTTTATGAGGACAAGAAACAAAACAAAACAAGATATTTATTATTTTGCTTATAAGAGAGAAATCCTTAGAGCAAATGAGAAAAAAATGCATTTGAATTGTAATAATTGTAATGTTCCCTTTGCAACCTAGAAAATAAGTGAATGGGAAAATAAAAATGGAGGAAAGAATCCTTACATATTGAACATCTACTGTTCTATGAACTTGATACCTACATAATCTCACGTAGCCTTCATAAAAATACAGGGATCAGCACATGGTTAATTTTATAGTTTGCGAATGATAAAACAGGGGCACAAGTATTAAATCATTTGCCATGCTCTGTATGTCATACAGGATGGCTAAACAGTGATGTATAGTCAAGATGACACTAACTGAAATGAAACACGATTTCCTTTGACTAACTCAGGAGAGTGGATAAGGTAACTGCCAATATAAAAGTAGAATTAAATAATGTAGCGGTTTTGACTTTGAAATTAAGTAATTGTGATGTTGTCTCTTTAAAACGAAACTAAAGAAACAGCTTAAGAATTTAAGGATAAAATTGGTGCTTTTATTTTCTTTATTACCTTATCTAATTATCATTGTATGTTTTAGAGCATAATGGAAAGTTATGAGTTTAATAAAACATATCTTCATTCAAGTCATGATTTCTGTAGAAAAATAATATTTCAAAGACGATTAATATGCTTTACTTGGAATTTTTCTTTATGCTGTCAGAGTGCTCCATTGCTTCATTCCTCAGGGAGCCCTATGCTATATTTGGAAAGCAAGAGAAAGAGTCATTGTTCACATTTTTTAACCTAAATAGCTTTCAAAAGCCAATCTTTA
Organism: Cebus imitator; assembly: GCF_001604975.1. NCBI lineage: Eukaryota > Metazoa > Chordata > Mammalia > Primates > Cebidae > Cebus > Cebus imitator. The sequence goes on along the minus strand of NW_016107920.1, from coordinate 90,741 downwards.
GTAATAAGAGTGGTGAAAATCAAGTATTCATTTCCAAAGCCAGGCATTTGAGAGAGAAAAGTAGAAACCCCAGCTAGATTGAAGATGGAATCCAAACCAGTGAGGGCCTATGATTAATTTCCAAAATTGAACTCTGGGACTGAACAAGGTTTCACTTCTCAGGTCAAGATTGGGTTGCTTTGGAAGATCAGAATTGGTGACAGAGGATATGCAGACAAGGAATGTCACTTTATTTACAAATAAGTTTCCATATGTTCCAAGTGAATACACAGTGCTATAAAGGCTAGTCAACAGTAGATGATGAAGGATTGAGATAGAATAACCTTTAAGCCAGAAATCGTGGCAGAGATCTGGAAAATCCAAAGCAGGTATTGCAGTGCAAGAGCAGCTGTAGCTTCTATGAAAACCAACATTCAGAGACCAAATGGAAAAAGACTTTTCAGTGGAGGCCACCGGGATACAGCTCTCAGATATTGTTCACCTCTGGTGCCATAATAACTTTTTGTCTCAGATATGACCTTTGAAAATGGAAAGGAGAAACCTTGAAATCTGTGTATTTGCCCAGCAGAGATCACATTAACCCAAAAGAGGCTCATATAAAATTGGAGATGACTAAAATGTCAAAGCAGAAATAAAGACTAGGCAGAGGTCAAGACAAGCACTTGATTCAAAACTGCTGTAGTAGAGAACCTTCAAAAGGAAGTGATTTCTTTACGCAAAGTTGCTTGGTGTTCTTTTGGAGCATGGATCAGTGTGAAAAACTACTGGAAGAACAACTTCAACAATTGAAAAGTATTCATGTATCTTGTTGTTTTTCAACATTCCTGTAATTTTTAAAATCGGTGAACTCTAGTTTTGGGAGGTACATAGTTGCCACTATCTCCTTCTTGATAGTTATTACTCTTCATATTTTGTAGAAATTATCTACCTTTATCAGTTCCAAAAACTGCATTTAGGCACGCAGGTTCAAGGCAAAGTTCATGAATGAGAAAGCACAGCTTTTTACAAATTTAACTATTAGTGGGAATATCCCATTTTTTCTCACAGGTTAAAATAATAACTAATGAGCAAAGTGAATTATCTAAAGAAATGTATTTTAAAATTTACATTTCTATGATATCTGAGTCTGTGTCACTATAAATCTTAAAACTGCTACATTTGAAATCATTGTTAACCACATTTTAGTCAAGAATAATTTTGCCTTATTTTCTGGGAATAGTGAAACATGAATCATATGATATTTTAGTGCTATATACACCATCCATTGTGTCTGCTAATGTCCAGCATTAAACAGTAAATTAACTACATTATAAGAGTATTTAAAAACTTCATTATAGATCACATATGCAATGGCTTTGTTACAGACAGTTAAGACTAAAATTTTAGAATACATACATACATGCATATACACATGTATGAGAAAGACTGAAAGAGATTATAGCAAATCATTTTCAATTACATTTCTGGTGGGAAAATTGAGAGACTTTTTTCACATGCAGTTCTGTTATTTTTTTTGTTGTTGTGAAATATTTTTTGTCCCCCCCTCCCAAAATGTCATAGAAAAACTTATCTTCTGGCTCTTTAAATAATTGAATATTATGATGTTTTATTGCTTTTTACTAATCATTCAAAGATTTCTAAGTATCTTTAGAAGAAAAGTTTACATATCAATGGAGTTCATAAATTGCTACTACAAGTGAAAATATTAGGTCATAGAATAACAAATATTATGCAATATTGTATTTATGTGGACCAAAAATATGGAAAACTAAATAGCATATTTTCAGGGATACAAACAAATCAGAAAAAGATATTTTTAAAAGTTAAAGGAAAGAGGCCATCTGGTGACTTTTACTTCTGGGAAGGAGACTTAGAGAATTATTACCAAGCATCCTGCTGAGGCCAATTAAGAGAGTTAGATGAACTTTAAAAAATAAATCCCTAAGTGCATAAAATAGCTAACCAGAGAGAAAGAAATTACCAGATAAAGATATGAGTGGGGGTGGGTTTGCAAAATCAAGAGAGGTAAACTTGGCACCAAAGTGATTATTTTCCCTCAGGGTATTGCTTTTTGTAAAGAAACAGCTGTGAAACTAAGCTGTAATTTTTAACTGGCCTTATGGGAATATAGAAAGGCACATAAGAAAGTAAGAGCAAACAAAGTAAGAAACAGTAGAACAGACCACAAAAATCTGAGCAATGTTTAAATTATCAGGATATAAAATAACTACATTTTCTTTAGTGCGTTAAAATAAAGGCTTAAAATATGATGAGTAAATAACCATAAAGTTGACATAGTACGTATAAAAACAAAAAATAGAATTACTAGAACACAAAAAATTAAAATCAGTGATTGAGTATATGTGGTTAACATCAGATTAACACAGCCGAAGAGAGAATTAGTGAACTGGAAGCAAGTCAGTGAATATTTATAAAGAGTACTGGTGAACTGGAAAATATGTCAGAAAAATCCTTAGAATAAAGCAAAAAAAAAAAAAAAATAATGAAAGTCATAGAGGATACAGTAAACAGATAGAATATATAGTTAATATTAATTAGAAAAAGTGAAAATTAAAGGAGAAAAGGGAATATTTGAATAGAGAATGGCTGAAAAATATTGCAAAACTGATGAAAGATAATATTCCACAGATTCAAGTAACCCAGCAAATCTCCATCAATGTTAAATACATATGTGCATACACACACACACACACACTCTCACTAGACACATAGTGAAACAATAAAAAATGGAAAGAAAAGAGCCCGCATAGCCAAGATAATCTAATGAAAATAAGATAGATAATTTTCAAAAGGGAGACAGACTGTAAGTCACAGTAGAATTCAGGAGAAAATAGAATGATTTGTTCAATTTGCCTTTCAGAAAAGTAAAATAAGGCCAGGCGCTGTGGCTCAAGCCTGTAATCCCAGCACTGTGGGAGGCCGAGGCGGGTGGATCACGAGGTCAAGAGATCGAGACCATCCTGTCAACATGGTGAAACCCCGTCTCTACTAAAAATGGAAAAAAATTAGCTGGGCATGGTGGTGCGTGCCTGTAATCCCAGCTACTCAGGAGGCTGGGGCAGGAGAATTGCCTGAACCTGGGAGGCGGAGGTT
>NW_016107920.1:41233-87602 GCF_001604975.1 Cebus imitator | reverse complement strand
AAAAAAAAAAAAAAAAAAAAGAAAAGTAAAATAAATACTATATGCATATCTAGGCTAAACATTTTCTCAGAACTAATGTAAAGGAAACAAAACAAAATGAAGCTAAAACTAGAATTTGCCATCAGCAGACCCAGTCTAATAGAAATTCTAAAGGTTCAGATTCAGTAGTAAATAAAGAAATCTCTGAAAGGAAGAGATTCATGAAGAGTTAAAAATTAAAGAAACTTACAGTAATGTCTGGTCTTTACATGAACAGAATCAAAATACAATAAAACTAGTCAAAAGATAGCTTATTTTAAAATCGTTTGTGGGGGGGTAAAGGTATCAATTAATGTTATATTATGATAATATTTTTATAACAAGGGATAAATAAATGCAGCATTTAGAATAGTGGTTACCTCTGACAATGAGGCAGGATAAATATCTAAAATAGAGTCTACAAATAAAAGCAGTATATTACGTTCCAGTTCTTAAGTTGGATGGTGGGTTCTTAGGTACTTATGTTATTGTCATGCTTCTTAACATTTATACAAAGTACTTACATGTTATTATGTATTAATACATACTTACATTTGAAATAAATTATAATATTGGACAAGAAATGGAAATTATATTTAATGAAACAGGAGTCTCGAACTGTGGTCTGCAACTGTTTGTCACCAGGAACCAGTTTTGAGGAAGACAATTTTTCTACAGACAGTCTTGGTGGGGGAGAAGGGTAGTTTCAGGATGAAACTGTTCCACCCCAGATCATCAGGCATAGTTAGATTCTCATAAGGAAGATGCAACCTAGATCCCTCACATGCACAGTTTACGATAGGGTTTGCTCTCTCATGAGAATCTAAAGCCTCCACTGATCCTACAGGAGGTGGAACTCCGGTGGTAATGGTCACCCACCTGCTGCTCACCTCCTGCTGGGTTGCCCGGTTCCTAACAGGCCATGGTTCACAGCCCAGGGATTGTGGACCACTGGTCTAGAATACAAAAAGGAGTGAATTAAAAATTGATAATTATGTCAGCAAAATATTTAAATTATTGTATAACACCTATAACTCAAGTTAACTCATATTTTGATGATTTTATGAGTGTTATCATTCCAATTTGATCAATTATTTTTTCTCCAATAGATTGTACTCTCCTTTGCCTAAAAATACATACATCACAGCATTTTTTCCCATTCCTTTCAGGGCATAACACAATTCTGGAAAGGCATACATATTATACTTGTATGATTCAGGATTTATTCACCAATGCTACATATTTAGCACCAAGAAAAATCAGCAAACATAAGCCCTACTACAGATTGAATGGATGCATTAGCAAAAATATGTTCTCATATGTGAGTAGACATGCTCATGCCAAACAGATATACTGTCATCATTTTCATAAATAAGTGCAGACTGGTGGAATTGTGGATTTTTTTTTTTCCATTTAATCCTTATAATGAGCATTCAAAAAGCCATTATCATCTCTGTGTTATTGGCAATAAAACCTGAGGCTCTGTGATGCTAAGGTAATTGTGTCACTGTGATGCAGCAAGAATGTGGCAAAGCTTGAATTCAAACTCCACTCTTCTGTTCAAATCTTATGCTCCTTCCTCCCAATGAGCCTCCTCTGTGTCCAGTATTTCATTCCAACAGAGTGCTATTGCATATCTAAGATAACCTTCCAACTTTTTTCTCTAATAAAATGACAAGTTTCCTCAGCAGAAAGATATTTCAATGGCAAATGGCAAATCTCACATCTGCTGGCTTTTCTCTTTGCTCTGTTAATTTAGTTCTTCTTTTTTTATATATATACTTTAAGTTCTGGAGTGCATGTGCAGATCTTGCAGGACTGTTGCATAAGTAAACACCTGTCATGGTGGTTTGCTGCCTCCATCCCCCATCACCTACCTCAGGCATTTCTCCCCATGTTATTCCTCCCCAACCTCCCCACCCCCCACTGTCCCTCCCCTAGCCCCTCCCAAAAGACCCCAATGTGTGATGCTCTTTTCCCTGTGTCCATGTGTTCTCATTGTTCAACACTCACCTATGAGTGAGAACATGCGGCGTTTGGTTTTCTGTTCTTGTGTCAGTTTGCTGAGAATGATGATTTCCAGATTCATCCATGTACCTACAAAGGACATGAATTTGTCTTTTTATGGCTGCATAGTATTCCATAGTATATATATGCCACATTTTCTTTATACAGTCTATCATTGATGAGCATTTGGGTTGATTTCAGGTCTTTGCTTTGTAAACGGTACCACAATGAACATACGTGTGCATGTGTCTTTATGATGGAACAATTTATAATCCTTTGGGTATATACCCAGTAATGGGATTGCTGGGTCAAATAGTCTGGATCCTTGAGGAATTGCCACACTGTCTTCCAAAAACAGTGTAAAAGCATTCCTATTTCTACACATCCTCTCCAGCATCTGTTGCCTCCAGATTTTTTAATCGCCATTCTAACTATTATAGCTTTTACTGTCACTGTCTTTTTTTTTTTTTTAAGACAGAGCCTTGCTATGTTGCCCAGGCTGGAGTGCAGTGGAGGGAACTTGGCTCACTGCAACCTTGGGGCAGGGCCTTCTTCCACCTTTGCCCTTCTTTCAGTACTGTCCTTCAGCCAAAGTACCATATAGAGTTTCTTTACATCTTACAGTCACCTGTTATCACAGTCTAATAATTCTTTTTATTAATCTTCCCCTCTTTAAGCCGAATTGTGATTTCTGTATGCTCATTGGGCTCAGACTGATACAGGGGTGCTCATTGCAAAGAGTGCCTCTGCAGAAAGCCTAACATCATTCCCACTTTATAGGAGAAACAAAGGAATGTTGTGTATTACCACAGAGTATATATATATATATATATTGAAGCGTAAAACTAGAACTGAGAGGCAATAAATTGATTACTGTCACAACATTTACTACTCAAATGTTTCTTTCCAAATACCATTACTCACTGAAAAGAACCAGTCCTCGTTGGATAAACAACTGATTCTAGGTCTGAGTATGGAAAGAGCAGAATTCCTGTGAGGCAGGAGATCTGACCGTTCCCCTAGAGAGGGGGCTGAAGCCAGGGAGCCAAGCAGTGCTCCACTCCCACAGCATCTCATAAGTTAACACCCACTAGCTTGGAATTCCAGCTGGCCAGTGGCAGCAGGCTGAAGACTGCCAAAGAGATAACTGAGTTCCCATTGGGGAGTGGCAGTCACCATCACTGCAGCTCCAGTTGGTCGTTTTCACCTGCCAGCTCCTTGGAGTCTGGGCAATCTGAATCTGGAGGAATTCTCCACAGTGCAGCACAGCTACTGTGGCAGATTGTGGCCAGACTGTTTCTTTAAGTGAGAACCTTATCCATCCCTTCTCACCAGGTGGGGCCTCCCTGAGGGAATTTCAGCAACTCCAGCCAGGGTATTACAGACAGAACTCTGATCTCCCTGGGATGGAGCCCCTGGGCAAAGGGGCAGCCCTGGTCTCCATGTTTCAGCTGACATAGTCTTTCCTGCCTGCTCACTCTGGAGAGTCCAAGTGGTCTGGACAAGGAGGATTTCCCCCAGTGTAGTGCACCCGCTCTGCCAAGGGGCAGCCAGACTGCTTTTTTAAGGAGGTCCCTGATCCTGTTCCTCCTGACTGGGTGAGACTCCCCCCAACAGGGTTCTCCAGACACCTCTTACGGGACCACTCAGGAGCTTTCAGGTCAGTGCCCCTCTGAGATGGAACTCCCAGAGGAAGGAGCAGGCTGCCATATCTGGTGTTTTGCAGCCTTCCCTGGTGATACCTCCAGGTGTGGAAGGGACCCACGTGATTAGGGTCTGGAGTGGACCCCCAGTAAACTGCAGCAGCCCTATGAAAGAGGGGTCTGACTGTTCAAAGAAAACCAAATAGAAAGCAACAACAACATCAACAAAAAGACCCCTCCAAAAACCCTATTAAAGATCAGCAGCCTCAAAGATAGAAAGTAGATAAGCCCACAAAGATGAAGAAGAATCAGTGCAAAAAGGCTGAGAACTCAAAAAGCCAGAGTTCCTCATCTCCTCCAAATGACTGCAACACCTCTCCAGCAAGGACACAGACTGGGCTGAGGATGAGATGGCAGAATTGATAGAAGTAGGCTTCAGAAGGTGAGTAATAACAAACTTCACTGAGCTAGTGGAGTATGTTGTAACTCAATGCCAAGAAGCTGAGAATCATGATTAAACAATACAGGAACTAATAACCAGTTTAGAGAAGAACGTAACTGACTTGATGAGCTGAAAAACATGAGAACTTCACAATGCAATCACAAGTATCAATAGTAGGATAGACTAAGTGAAGGAAAGAATCTCAGAGTTTGAAGACTATCCTTCTGAAATAAGATAGGCAGGCAAGAATAGAGAAAAGAATTGAAAAGGAATGAACAAAACCTCTGAGAAATACGAGATTATATAAAGAGACCAAACCTATTACTGATTAGGGTATCTGAAAGAGATGGGGAGAACAGAACCAAGTTGGAAAACATGCTTCAGGATATTGTCCAGGAGAACTTCCCCAACCTACAGAATGGGAGAAAATTTTCGCGATCTAGTCATCTGAAAAAGGTCTAATATCTAGAGTCTACAAGAGACTTAAACAAATTTATAAGAAAAAAATACTCATTATAAAGTGGGTAAAGGATATGATCAGAAACTTCTCAAAAGAAGACATACATGTGTCCCAAAAACATATGAAAAAAAAAAAACTTACCATCACTGATCATTAGAAAAATGCAAATCAAAACTGCAATGAGATATCATCTCACACCAGTCAGAATGGTGATTATTAAAAAGTCAAGAAACAGCAGATGCTGGCGACGTTACAGAGAAAAAGGAACAATTTTACACTGTTGATGGTAGTGAAAATTAGTTCAAGTGTGGAAGACAATGTGGTGAGTCCTCAAAGATCTAGAAGCAGAAATACCATTTGACCCAGGAATCCCATTACTGGGTATAAAACTAAAGAATATAAATCATTCTGTTATAGAGATGCATGCATGCATATGTTCATTTTAGCACTAGTCACGATAGCAGAGACATGGAACCAACCCAAATGTCCATCAGTGATAGACTGGTAAAGAAAATGTGGTACATATACACGACTGAATACTATGCAGCCATAAAAAAGAAGAAGATCATGTCCTTTGCAGGGACATGGATGACAACACACACTGGGGTCTGTTGGGGAAGGTAGGGGAGGAAGAGCATCAGGAAGAATAGGTAATACATGCTTGGCTTAATACCTAGAGGATGGATTTCTCTGTGTAGCATACCACCATGGCCCACGTTTACCTATATAACAAACCTGCACATCCTGCACATGTACTCTGGAACTTAAAAGTTGAAGAAAAAATTGTCACGCCACTGATTATGTGTAACTGCAAAAGTAAAAGTGTACCTTTAAAAGGATATTGTGGAGAATCTCAACTTAGGTTGTCTGCAATGATGACATAACTGACATTATGTGTCTCCTTGATGTGATGCAAAGGAAAGCATGTATCACCCTTGTAGAAATTTTACCAAACATGTTTAAACAGAATCTGATCATGTGGAAACAATTATAGAAATCTGAACAGTAGGACATTCTATAAAAAATTGATCTAGATGCTTCCAATATGTCAATGTCATGAAGGTGATACACTTCTGAATTAAATGACACTTTAGAAACATGACAAATAAATGAGTGCAGAATCTTGGATTTGTACAATGTTATAAAATCATTATTTGGAATATTGGATAATATGATATAACAATACTGCATACATAAATTTGTGTGTTTGTGATAATATTATAGTTATATATTTCATTCTTAGGGGATCCATGCTGATATATAGATATATATTATCATATGATAGATATATATTTGAGATATATACATATACATCATAACTTTTGAATGATTCAGAAAAACACATGCATAGAGAGCTACATAGAGTTGTGGCAATTAGTGGCACCAGTGTTAGTCAATCAAGGTGATGAAAATACTGTTGTTTTTTTTTTTTTTTTAACATACAGAAACTCCACTCCCATAACTCCTTCTTGCTTCAGACACAGATGTCAAAATATAAAATATAAAAGTAAATGTGGTAGGCTGAGTATATCTAAAGTAAGTGTAGATAATTCCATGACTTTTGTTTTTGACAGTGGTACCAGAATTTAAAACACAATGTAATAATTGATTTACTAATAATAAACTTATCTCCCAAAAGGTTAAATTACATCATGTGTGTTAATTTAAAGATAATATAATTTGACTAAAATAATTTAGAAAATTGTTAACCTACTTGCTAGAAGGAAGAAATTTTCGTTACCTAGAGAATTCAGTTATTTGGTATCTGCTTGTTATCCTTGATATACAAAAAAGGAAACAATTTAGTAAATATTTGGTTGTTTTTCATCTATAACTGTATAAATTTAAGAAGCTACCACTTTGAAGGAAGCTTACCCTATGCAAATGTCATTATCTCCAATGAAGTTTTGGCAATTTCATCTCTTCCTTGCTTATAGACATTAAAAATTATATTTATTTTTCCCCTCATAGACTACATGGGTTTTGTGGGCACATACCATTTATTATGCTTTAAAAAATAATTTGTAAGACAGTGTATTTCCTGGCACTCTAAAGTTTCATAAAGCAAAAGGAAAGCTTAAATACTCTAGAATTAGCAAATTTACATTCTGAGACATTGCTAATTTTCATAGCTCTTTATAACTGCCCAAATAAAATATTATCACCTTAAAGATATTTTCAGTTCAGAAGATTTTTTATATTTCCCAAACTTTACACACCAAAATGTCACAACAGGTGATGTTAGATTGCCCAATGATGGCTACAAACTCTCGCTAGGATTGACAATGGGAGGAAACATGGTTTTGCAACATATATATTTCCCCCAGTAGGAATTTGCATTGGCTGGTGTAATATGTACAAAATGATTTCACTGTAGTAGGATCAATACTGCTATACTGTAGCATATGTCTTTTCCATTTAATTCCTTTTGTTACACAATTTTATTTCAAGAGGTAGCTTTTTGTTTATATTGTTTTTCTTATTGAAATGAAAACCTTCTCTAATTTTTTCTTTTGTAACACCTTCATGAATTCGTTTACACATCTCCCATTAAGGAATGAGATATAAGTTTTGTCCCCTTGAATCTGTGCTGGGCTTTGTGACTGACTGAAAAAATAGAACGTGGTGAATGTAACACCTCATGATTTCTGAGGCTAGATAATTAAAGACAATGCTGCTTCTGCTATACTCAACGGAACATTAACTTTTGGAGCATTGAACTGTCATTAAGAAATCTGACTACCTTGAGATTAGCATGTTCTGAGAAAACCCAGGCCCTATTTATGAATTTTGGTCAACAATCCCAGCTGAAGTCCCAGCTTACAACCAGTATTAAGTACTAGAAATGGGAGTGAAGTCATCTCCAGTTAATTTCAGTCCTCAGCCATTCATGTACCTACAGTGTAAAGTCTCCCTCACTTAGGCCCTAGGCATTTTGGAACACAGACAAGCCATCTTACGTCACTCTATCCCAATTCCTAAACACAGAATGCCTGAGTATCTTATGATCATTTTAAGCTGTTACATTTTGTGGTAATTTATCATGTAGTAATGGTACTCAGCTGAGAGGATCAAGTTGATACTTTATCTTGCTGGAGGAATTGGTCACAAGGATCTGAATATATATATATATATATATATATATATATATATATATATATGTAGCTGCTGATTTGTCAACCATGTTCATATAGGTATATAAGCAGCTTCATAGCAACCAAGTGACAGGTGGCTGATCACTTACACATGTGCCCATTCTTGAACAGTCAGCATTGCTGACTGATCTTTGCAATTTCCAAATCATTCTACAAAAACTTTTTTATTATGTGTTAGCAATTTGTAATTACATAGGCAATTGTAACTTTTTAGATTTGCCAGTATATGTTGGCTGGTATTTTCAAAGTGATACTCGATCATTTAATTCTTCCTCTTTGGTATTTAACTTACTTATCTGTATCAAAGTCATTTCTTACTTGTCTTGTCCTCCCTAATTAGATTACACACTCCTTGAAATCAGAGCCTCTTTTTTTCAATTATAAATCTACATTGTTCATCTAGCTTAGCTCAGCATTTCACTTTAGGTGATCAAGCCATAATGGTTAAAGTAAATTCTAAGCAAGAATAGCCTTTGTTGCTGTTGTTATGGGTGTTTGGAAGGGCAAGAGCAAGCCTGTACCTCACATGATATACTAAGAAGAAAAGGCTGCTTTCTGCTTTACATACAAAATCTCTTAACAGTTTGTGCTCATAGGAAAGGCCTAAAAGAATGCATCCACAATTTTAAAGGCAAACACTCTTGGGAAGTGAAATTTTGGAGTGAATCACTGAGAAAAGGATTCAGTTTGCAATGTATATGTTTTGGTATAATTTGCCTTTAAAAATTTTGAGCAAATACACGTTACTTTATAATTTTTAAAACAAATAAATCTGCATAGCTTATAATTAAAATTGCCTTTGTATTTCGTCACTGAAATGCTAATAATTTTTATTGCAGAGGCTAATATAAATAATTTTATGATAGCTTTTGGCTTATAATTCTTTTCTTGATTGGAAATTACACTCAGAAATCTAGGAAAGTCACTCACTGAAAACTTGGGACTTCCATACTTGCAGACATTCTATATTAAGTCTTTGATAAATTTGAATTCATACATTTAAAAGACATTGATAGAGGTTTGCCAAAATGAATTAACAATACTATTTTCTGCTCCTCTGCTCAATTTTAAGTACCCCTCCATTCAGTTTTATATTACCCCAAGGTTCCTCCTGCTTCCATTTTTTGCAAGCCTTTTTTTCAAGTTGAAGTGTAATTAAAACACTGTAAACATATAGAGATTTTACCTGGTGAGTTTGATGAATTTTGACAACTTCATATGCACATTTAACTACCATCCAAAGCAAAATGCAAACCATTTCCATTACCACATAATTTTCCTTCATGTTCCTTTTTGAGCAGACCCTGCCATCACTGCTCCCCACATCTGGAATCAGCGATTTTCTGATATCTCTGTAAATTAGTTTTACGTGTTCCAGAACTTCATATCATAAAATCATAGGTTATACCTTTTATATATCTGACTTCTCTTGTTCAACACTGTATCTTTGAGAATCATCTATGTTATTGTTTGAATGAAAAGTTTATCCTTTTCATTTGCAAAGGATCATTCTGTTAAATCAATATAACACATATTTTTTATATTTCCACCTGTTAATGGACATTTGGGTGGTTTCTAGTTTTTGTTATTATGAATAAAGTTGTGAGGGATGTTCTTGTACAAATCCTTTCATGAACACATGTTTTCATTTCTCTTGGATAAATACCTAGAAGAATAGCCAGGTTTTGACACCAAGATTATATTGACCTCATAGAAGGAGATGGGAAGTTTTCACTTCAATTCCTGGAAGTATTTGCATAAGAACGTCTAAATTAACTGTGTAAAACAATTTACTGTTAAAGCTCTGTGAACATCAATTTTTCTTTATATAAAAGAAAGATGTTAATAATTCAATTTTCGTAATGTATATAGATACTAAGAGTTTTAAATTCTATCTTAGTTTCATAATTTTTTCTAAGTAAAACTTTTTAAGGATTCTAAAGAATTTATCCATTTCACGTATGTTGTTAAATTTATAGACATAGTGGTTTGCAAACCCCCATGGCACAGGTATACCTATTTAACAAACCTGCATGTTCTGCACATGTATCCCAGGTTTTTATTTTTTTTAGAATAAATAAGAAAAGAATAGAAATTAAGAAGAAAACTCTCTCTCTCTCTCTCTCTCTCTCTCTCTCTCTCTCTCTCTCTCTCTCTGTGTGTGTGTGTGTGTGTGTGTGTGTGTGTGTGTTTTCTGGTTGCTCTAAGATATTCTCTGTGCCTTGTATTTTCAGCAGGATTATCATTATATGCCAAGTTATGCTTTTCTTGTGTTTATGCTGTTTGGGGTTTGCTGACCTTCTTGAATCTGTGTGTTGATGTAATTAATCAACTCTGAAAAGTTCTTAGTGATAACTTCTGCTAATATCTTTCTGCTATGTTACTTCTCTATACTTGTGAGATTCTAAGAACATGAATATTTTGCCACACATATCAGATCTTCTGCTTCATTTTTTAGGCTTTGTATTTAATTTTCGTAATTTCTGTTGCTTTCTTTCAAAACCATTCATTTTTTATTCAACTATGAAGAGGAAGAACTGTGTATTGTTAAGCCAATTGAATGAATTCTTCATTTATGGTATTATGTATTTCTTTAGTCACTATATTTTGTTATTTTTTATAATTTACAGTTCTATGGTTTATAGATTTCCAGTTTTTTATATCTTTTATTGCTGTGATGAATTTCTACACCGGCTCACATGTGTTACCTCTTTGGTACTAGATCTTTTAGCCTAATTACTCTTATTATTTTAAAGTTATCAACTAGTAATTCAAACATTTGGGCCATCTCTGTATCTGCTTCTATGGAATATTTCCTCTCTTGATCACAGGTCAATTATTTTCTTCCTTCTTTTCACAGTTATTTATTTTATGCCAGACATTGTATATAAAATAACATTAGTGACTGGAATAATACTGTTTGAACACAAAATTGGTAAATTGTCTCTTTTCTCAGATCAATAGATTGGGTGACAAATTTAATCTGTTCTCAGGCAGGGTTTGAATTTTGTGTCAAGTTCAATTTCATTAAGTTCATTACTGACTTTAAACATTTTGAGGTAGGGATCAATAAGTTTACTTCAGCAACATTTGTGACTGCTCTGAGCACTGAAGTTTTAAAAATATTTTTTCGGGCTGGTTGCTATGTTTTCAAATTGGGAGAGATCACTCTGCTTTTTGCTTCCATGATGGATTGTTGGTTCTTTATAAAGTTCTGTTTGCTCATCAGTTCTCACCATAAACTTTCTGCATATCAGATCATCTCTCAGCCCCTTCCCAGCTTCCAGAGGCTAATGCATTACACTCATTGGGAATTCTCTTAGCTCACTTGCTCTGAATTCATACTTCAGCAGCTGGTGACCCGCCTTGAAAGGTATTGGTACCTTGAAGGAATTTTTCTCAGTTTATTTACTCTGTACTCAGGTGTGGAGGTCAGCTTCACTTCACTTGATGAAGATTTGATGTGCCTTATAGGAAATTTTCTCATTTCTCCTGCTCTAAGTTAAGCCTTCAGATGACTGCTGCCTTGAACTTCAGAAGGCCCTACATACCTCAGGGATTATCTCTGAGCTCTCCTTCGTTGCCCACAGACTTCCATGTACTACTTCTGTGTGTCAAGTGAAAGTCTGTAATATAGGAAAAGTTTGGCAGGTTAGGGAAAAATTACTCTGGCTAGAACTTCTCAGGTTTCCAATACATCATGACCTCCTGATCACAGCCATTGGTTAAAAATTTGACTGGTTTATTCTTCTTAACTCCAGCTATGGCAGATATCTCCTCCTGCCTCTACTACATTGCAGTTAAAGCAAACGTGTACCTTTTTTTCTAAGAAAAGCTTTCTGAATATAATCTATTTGGATTTATTTGGTTCCTCAGCTCTCCAATAGCCTTAATAATTATGCATGTTTTTATTCAGCTTATTCTTACTTTATAATGGAAACAATTATTTCTTGAAAATTACTATATATCCATTTCTTCCACCCATAGTGGAAGATCTTGATTTTTTATAACATCTGTAGAATATAGCTTACTGCTTCTTTCAAATAGTTGTGCCCTATTACAGTTCTTATCACTCATGTAAGTATCAAGTCTGCCCAACTACTGAAGCATATAACATTAACATGAAGTTCCCTGGACATATTTCCAGCTCAGTGGCTTAAAGAAAATAGAATTAAACGGTATCTTTTTTGATGAATAACATACCTGCATTAGTTTTCTATTGCTATTATAACAAATCAGCACAAACTTGGTGGCTTCAACAGGAATTTATTACCTCATGGTTCCATAGGTGCTAAGTCTGACACAAACTTCATTGGGCAAAAACCAAGGTTTCAGCAGGGCTATGTTCCTTTTGGGGGCTCTAGGGAAGAAGCTGTTTTCTTCCCTTTTCCATCTTTTAGAGGAAATCCATATTTCTTGTCGCTTGGTCTGCTTCCTCCATCTTCGAAGCCATCAATGTTGCATCTGTCTGACCCTGCTTCAAATAGGCACATCTCCCTGTCTGACTCTCCTCTTCTGCCTCTCTCTTTCACTTATAAGGACCCTTGTGATTGCATTGGGCCCACCTAGGTAAGCCAGGTTACTCTATTTTAAGGTCATCTCATTAACATCCTTAGTTTCATCTGTATCCTCAGTGCCTCTCTTGCCATATAACATAACATACTGGCAGGTTCTGGGAATTAGAATTTGGATATCTTGGTGAGGCAGGACTTATTATTCTGCTGCTCCTCACTTTTATCATTTAGAATTCCCAGAAATTGATTAGTATCATTTCATCAAGAAGATCATTTTAATTTCAGGAGTTTATACATACCACGATGAACTTTCATTCTACTCTCATGGAAACAGTTACGAAAAATGTAAAAATATATTAACCCAACAAAAATAGCACCCTCAAATGCTAATATTTAAAATCATTTTTAGCAATGTTATTAAATTTTACAACATAGATACATTTTATACTTTCATAATACTTGAATTTACAAGCATTAGTAAAATACATACAGAAATTTAATCTTAAATGTATTTTCTTAAACAACAAATTAAGAATTAATTACATGTTTAAATGATTATTATGTCAAGTATTGTATTGGCATATTGTAACTAGCTTGAGGCATTATCACAAATTTATCTGATGAAGGAAAAATATCTAGGTCTGGTTCTGAAGAAAACATACTATGGGATAAAAATATGCTGAGAATTGGGTGGCAGAAAGCAAGTCATTTTTTATAATATCCCAAGTATTTTAATGGAGAGCTATTTATCATGCTTTCCTGTTTTCACTTGGTATTTGAGCCATAAAGGTAATTAACTAGAAATAAGTGAACCGAATAATATGCCTACACCTGTCCACCCTTTATCAGCGTGACTTTATGATGCACAGTAGTAGGAGAAATATTTTAGCTGGGAGGCAAAAAATAAAATATTAATGCTTTTAATATTGAATGCCTTTATGCCTTTGGAGTAATGATTGAATAATGTGAGCCAGGCCTTGGGATTTAAAGGTGTTAGAGTCATAGCTGCGTAGCAGAGGAGTTCCTTTGCCAGACCCAAACATTCTGACCTATAACTTCTACCTGAAACCATCACTAAAATCCCTCACATGTTCAAGTAATACCTAGCATTACTTAGAAACACTGCCATGCTCACTAACATATCACAGACAATCTATTATAAATTAAATTTGATCTATCAGCCCTTAGCTATAAGAGTGAAATCATTGAATATTTATAGAATGGTCAATTATAAATAACACAAAGTAATATCACTAAATTCTCAAAACAAATAACAAGCTTTTTTGTTTATTTTCCTAAATTTGAGGTAAGACATCCAGGAGATTATTATATTTTGAGAGTCAACAAAATAACCTGAAGAATGAAAAAAAGCAGCTTTTTTTTTTTTTTTTAATATGGGGAATTAGAAGTTGGGTGAATGTGTGACTCATGGAGAGAAAGTAGAAACTGAAACCAAAATAAATTAACCAAAGAATTTAAAGCCCAAACAAGAAAACAGTTTACCCATCCGAATTCAGGGATATTAAACACAGGGCGTATAAGTAAATTTAAAGGTCAAATGCCAGGGAATAGGGAGAGAAAGTAGGAAAAGGGAATGAAAAAGTATAAGTCTAAGAACTGTCTTTAAATCATGCCACACACTTAATATACCTGTGGAGCTTTGTACCGCAGCCCTATTCCTGGATTTTTCTCTTTTTGTATATCAGGGAGCAGTTCAGGCACATGCATTTCTTGTTATTTCAGTATATATCTTGTATTGATAATTTTTGCATTATCTATCATTTGAAATTTCAGAGTCTAAGTCACAGAATACAAAAGTGAAGAGTCAGGTATGTTCAATGAAGGTTAACAGTCAAATGTATAAGGGTTTAATTAAACTACCTGTGATTTTTCATGCTATTCCACAGAAGTCAATCGACATGGTAGTATTTGGGGGAATAGATGCACATTTAGTCAGAAGTGTCAGTAGCAAAGGAAGAGCATTCTGAGGAGTCAGCTCATAGACTATGTTAAGAGTGAAGATCATTATTTGACATCCTGGAAAAAATCAACAAGTTGGTGGAATATTTTTTTTTTATTTTAAATCTTTTGTTTGGCCTTCTGTATATCTCACATCTAAGAAAATGCTTGGCACATCAAAAGTCAACTTAGCAAGACTAATGTAGAAACAATTTCTATGAAAATTCTACCATTCAGAATGGGAGGGGGGTGTTATGAATAAAAAAAAAGGCCATCTGGTTGTTTACTTACACCTCTATAATAAATTATATGTAACTAAAATAGTATTCATATTGTTCTAATATATAATCATAGCTTGCCCTGTTCCATGGACTACTTTAATGGTTTCATTCAAATTATTTGTGATTCAATAATGAATATGTATAAATTATAATATATGCTAAACAAAGGAAACACATGAATTATAAAAAAGAAAAAAATTCAATAAATGCTTATGTTGTGATAAAAATTTGCCCTGAATTTTAAAAGGCAGTTTTTAAAATTGAAAATTTGTAGACTCAAAGAATTTTAGGTGTTTACTCAAATGATAAAGTAATAATATGCTTTCAAACAGATGCAGTAAATAGTTCTTTAAAATACCTACATTAATTTATTTAAAATATTTACTTCACACACATTTACATGCGCACACACACACACACACACACACACACACATCAGTCAATACCCAACCATTACAAAAGCAGTTTTGTACACAATAAAGATACTACTTTGATAATTATCTGGAGTAACTTATTATCTTTTTTGAATAGCTTCTTTAGTGTCTAGAAATGTGTCGTCTTTTAAGCAAAAGTAATATGTTTAGTATAATAATGATATAATTAAAAGTGTAAACTTAATGCTGTTCTACTCAGCAACCATAATTATCCTTTGTTTTTCTGAAATTTCTTCCCCTGTAAGGTCACTAATAGTTTTGATTTTTCCCAGGGATATATATAAAACAGAGCTCATATTTTTTAATATACAAGGGAGACATGGCATGTGCTAAATGTCTCCATTCAGCTATGTTTTTCATTGGTTAAATGCAATATTCTGCACTTTTTGTGTATTATTTGTTTTTCTCATTATAATCACTAGCTTTCTGCTCTGTCATTATTTTGCATGCCAAACATTAGGATTTTCCATCCTCTTTTATGAGATTGGGTCTTTTGATATTTTAATCACATTTAATTTAAAAACAAACCTGTATACATTTTTATCTTTGTTGATTTTTATCACATCTCATGTAGCATTTTCTAATGCTAAGGGGAAAAACATTGCTTTGTCACTACAGTCTGGTTTGATGTTTAAACAAAAAAGGCCATTTTATTTGTACTGTTTTTAGTTCCAGTTGAACTATACAATTGTAAATATTTTCAAATTCTACTCTATTATTTTCCTCCATTAAAATATGAAATTCCCTAACACTCTTAACATAATGTCCTCTACTTCTGAAACTTTCTGATTTTACTTGAGAAGCCATGTAGCATGAGGAAAAACCATGAATCAAACAGATTTAGGTTAGATCCCTGCCTTTGACAATTAATAGTTGTATGAATTAAGGCTAGTTTATTAATATCCCCAAATCCCTATAGCTTCCTCTCTAAATGAGGGAACATGCCCACTCTCTGAAATTCTATGAAGTTTAAATGAGAAAATGAATATAGAGAACGGAATAACAGCAAAGCTTTACCATAATGCAATGAATAAGATCTAGGAAATTCAATCCACATGGAGTCAAAATTATGAAGAAATTGTAAATTTAATAGAATAATGACCACTACAAACCTGTACACCTAGTTGGTAGGAGTTCCCAGATGTCAGTTGCCAGATCCAAATCCACCTGTTTCTATGTACCTGTTAATGCCACCTGATGGGACTGGTAATTTTGTCTTAAATTCCCATGAGGACACTTGTGGAGTTTAAGGTGATTAGATAAAATACAGGATGCCTAGTTAAATTTCAATTTCAGATAAACGTTTTTTAGTGTAAATATGCCCCCCAAGTACTGCATGGGGAGGAGGGAGAGAAAGTGATAAAGAGAAAAATCCTGTGTCTAGTTATACACAGACATTGTTTGAACAATAAGGTGATGAATCCCTAGGGTTTGGGATCATCACTTCTAGGCGGAGACTGGGAGATGCTCCAAAGCTTCTATAGAAGTCCCAAAGGCTATATAGTGCCACATCTGACATGGTTCAAGGATAGTAGAGCATGGTAGAGAATCTGTCAGAGGATCGTCAACCTTTTTTTTTGTGCTACAGATTCTGGTACTTATGAACTCCTGTCCAAAATAAGGTTTTGAATACATAAAACATAATATATGGTATTATAAAGGAAATTAATTATATTAAACTATAGTTAACAAAAAATTGAAATGATTTGTAATATTAAGATATATTTGCATTTAATTGAGACATTAAGTAATAAGAACTATTGGTAGATCTAAAAATCCGTATAATTTCAAAATAGTAAACAATTTAAGTCATGTACAAAATTGTAATTAATACAAAATTATTCCTAATTGGTAAAAACTTGTAGGTAATGTTAAAACTACTGTAGCATGTTGCCTAAATTCATGATCATAGAAAATATCAAATTTAGCTTAGACATTATGAAAATAAGGATGGAAGATTTTTTTTTTTCTAATCTGAGGGCATAGACCACATAAATTATAATCATGAACCCTTTAGAGTAGTTAATTCAAATTAAATATCTTTGAGATAATGTACTGACTTTCATAGTAGTCCCTCCAATCTTTTATTATAAAAATGTTTAAACTTTAGGTCAAAGTTGAAAGAGGTTTATAGTTACTGTTTTGTATACGGAGTGATTCAGAGTCTTTTATATGTTACCCCCTTTAACTAACAACAAAAAGAAGCTGAAAGGGCAGGTGGGCCATGAAAGAACTCTTTTAAAGAGAATTTTATAAAAGATGGAGATCTTGAGACAGGATATGAACATAGGTCCACAGTCACTAGCACTAGATGACGGTGTTTTTTTCAAAGGGAAGGTGATTCCAACCAATTCAGGGAGAGCAAGGCACTACCATCTTAAGGCAAACAGATCAGTCTGACTCTGTTTTGTGGCCAAAACATTGCTATATAAGATTAATTTAACTGGTATATCATGGTAGTTCTTATGCAGCGTCAGAGATGTACTCTTGAATCAAAGAAAATCAAGAAGCCTAGTCCAGTTTAGTGTGGTGAAAAAGACTTACTCCAGTTCAAAGGAACTAAGTATTTACCAAAGGGAAAGCAAAGAATCTGTAGGGTATCTTAGACATATGGACTCATATCAACTTATGGAATCATATCAGTTTGAGGTATTTTTTTTTTTTTTGAGATGGAGTCTCGCTCTATCACCCAGGCTGGCATGCAGTAGCATGATCTTGGCTCACTGCAACATCCACCTCCCAGGTTCCAGTGATTCTCCTGCCTCAGCCTCCCAAATACCTGGGATTACAGGTGTGCACCACCATACCTAGCTAAGTTTTGTATTTTAGTAGAGATGGGGTTTCACCATGTTGGACAGGCTGATCTTGAACTCCTGACCTCAAGTGATCTGCCTGCCTTGGCCTCACAAAGTTCTGGATTTAAAGGCATGAGCCACCGTGCCCAGCCAACTGGAGGTATTTTTTCAAAGGTTCAAATTTTACTTACAGGTATAGTCACATAGAGAAAATACAAACTGGACATTAAGAAATTTAAATCTGAGCTCCAGAGTTAACAATACTAATGGTAAGTGCATAAAAACATATTCTGAGCTCTCTGAGTCTTTTTCCTCATGATATAATGAGAAGGTTGGACTAGAGAGTACCTAGAAATAACGTTAAATGGTTCTAGAGCATCTACCACATTATATAATACATGACATAAACAACATGCTATTTGGCAAACACACACAAAATACAGTTTTTAAAGGCATTGATATTTTTGTTTGCTTTGCGCATAAGACAAAGATGCAAATTAAAGCATTTCTAAGCTGCAGACTTTGCTTCAGGGGTGGTAATATTTCAGGAAATACTCCTTTACTGTACTATACCTAACTTATGTAATGATGTTATTATATATCATTTCTCATGTGTGACCAGGCAGCATGAAATGTTCCGTAATACCAAACCCATAAAGGGAGTGATGATTCCATTCAAGACCAAGTGAATGTTTTAGATAATTCAAATTTTTCCTTTGATTACAAAAATCTTAGATTAAAAAATCCATCTTAGAGGCAGTTTAACAATGCTATCATGACTTCAACAAAATATGTCACACTTAATTGTAGCCTGTTTATTGAAAACATGAAGGTTACAAGGCTGTGCATCAATTATTTTACCATGATATAAAGGCAGCTATAACCTCAAGGAAATTTGGAATATGTGTGACTCATTCATACCCTAAATGTACCCAGATTACTCTTTAATTTTGTTTTTTTTTCTAAAAAATTATTAGAATTTTTTTTGATTTCTCGTGCCCTTTCAATTTAGCAGTAATTATTTCTGACAATCATCTGTGTGCCCTTTTTTGACCAGCAGCTTCATATTTTGGTAAGCTTCCTAAGTTAAATAATCAGAAAAGCAAATCTCAAAAAAAAAGTGGAAAAAAGGTATGAATGATGACCTGAGAATATTTTCTTTATGCTAAGGATATTGAATGAATGACATTAATATCAAATGCTCTGAAGCTTTGAAAATGTTTTCATGTTTCTAAGCCACATTCTGGATAGATGGGCAACATTCTGGATAGATGGGTTTCTTGAAAATAAGCCTTGTATAAGCAGTGTTACTGTCATGTTCTGTAATGTCACTAGATATTTATTTTGTTTATATTCCGTGTTCACATGGAATAAGAACTTCCTGGTTCATATTTTATGTTATTCAAACATTGGCATTTCTGAGCATGAAGATTGAGAGCAGTTATCTTTTCTCTTAAGCAAAAGACCACAAAATTACTTAAGAACACCAGCCACTACAAAAGTAATAGGCAGTAAAGTGAAAAGGAAGTTTAGGAGCATTGCAATGAAATGCCAAAACTTTTCGTGCCTGTGAGTTGTACATCTATAAAATTCAGTGCTAAATATGTATGAAACACATCATATCAGCATGGATCTGAGGTCTTGATGGTTGGTTCAGATTGTGTATACATGTTTATGTTTATACATATGTATATGTGTGTATATGGAGAAATGTAACATTGAGAGTTGAAAAAATAAGTGGCCAAAAAATTGATTTGTTTCAGTCACAGGTAATTTTATTACAGTAATTCTTTGCATTTCTATTTATTTTATTTTATTCTTGGATTTCCAATTAATACACTTACCATCTGTATTAGTCTGTTTTTATGCTGCTGATAAAGACATACCCAAGACTGAGCAATTTACAAAAGAAAGAGGTTTAATTGGACTTACAATTCCACATGGCTAGGGAAGCCTCACAATCATGAAGGAAAGCAAGGAGGAGCAAGTCACATCTTACATGGATGGCAGCAGGAAAAGAGAGAGAGATTGTGTGAGGAAACTTTCCCTTATAATAACCATTAGATCTCATGAGATTCATTCACCATCGTGAGAACAACAAGGGAAAGATTTGCCCCCAGGATTAAATTACCTCCCACTGTGTCCCTCCCACAACACATGGGAATTCAAAATGAGTTTTGGGTGGGAACACAGCCAAACCATATCACCATCATAATTCTTTTAATTGTTAAAAGTAGAAGATAAGATGGAGGTAAAAGTAATTACAGAATGGCAGAACAAATAACTTTATATATAACATAATACGGTTTCCAAAGTCTGGCACAAGGAATTCTTAACCAGGGAGTTTTATTTACTCCTTAGCCTTGGCTTTCTTTGTTGAAACTGCTTTGTTAGGAATCAAGAGATAGCTGATAATTTCTCTAATATCTTCTTTAATGAACTTCAAGATTCCTTTAATAAACTGTTATCTTAGACATAAGGAAAGCTAAAAACATTCTTTAAAAATTCCTCAAGTAAAATAACCACCTTGCATTAATATTTAGGGCAATATAAGCTCCCTATTGTTTAGAACCCTGCCATTTTGTAATTTTCTTTAGCTTGACCTGAGTCAACACCCTTTCAACTGTATTTTCCAAAAAAGAAGTACTTTCTATCTTCAAAAATGATATTGAAACTTCATCTTTAGGAATACACGGTCTTTGAAATGGCCATTTTTCTTGCAGAACTTCCCAGATCTCAGATCAATTGCTCAGGCAGGATCAAAGGTCATGACCCCTGTGCTTCTCTTCCTACATGTATGCCTGTGTTGGCCAGGGGTGAAGACAAAATTTATCTTCCTCTTCCCTGAGCAAATACCAGGGAAAAAATTTTAGATTTTTAAATTTCTCCTCCCATAACATTGTGTTACATTAAGACTCCATTTTGATTGAGAAATAAAAAAAATAGGCAAGTCCTTAGGGCTTTAAAAATGATAGGATATTATTACACTTTTGACTCTTTACCAAAGACTCTTTTGTAAAGAGTCCTACCAGGACTCTTTTAAGTCCTGCTTAAAAGCAAAATCGCCTATTACACAATGGGATATTTGGTGTAACAATATAAATAGCTCATGTATACTATTTTCTGATTAACATGTGTTTTCTCTCCCACTGGGAATAAAGAACTAGTTCTCTCTGTTTGAAAATAAACCCAGCTGTCGATTAAATTTAACACAATTGGAAATCAAATAAGCATTCCAGGGTCTTACAAAAGCCTTTTTAACTTTCTTGTGATTATTACCATTTACTCATTAACTCCAATTTCAAGAAGCTTTAAGAAAAGTACATAAAATCTTCTATTTCTGTATTTTTTTTCAGTTTTATTTTATTGTACTTTAGGTTCTGGGGTACATGTGTAGATCATGAAGGATTGTTGCATAGGTACACAAATGGCAAGGTGGTTTGCTGCCTCCATCCCCCTATCACCTATATTTCACATTTCTCCCCATGTTATCTCTCCCCAACCTCCCTACCCCCACACTGTCCCTCCCCTAGCCCCCCAAACAGACCCCAGTGTGTGATGCTCCCCTGCCTGTGTCTACATGTTCTCATTGTTCAACACCCACCTATGAGTGAGGACATGTGGTGTTTGATTTTGTTCCTGTGTCAGTCTGCTGAGAATAAGAGGAGCTGGTACCACTCCTTCTGAAACTATTCTGAACAATATGAATAGAGGGAATCCTTCCCAATTCATTTTATGAGACCAACATCATTCTGATACTAAAACACGGCAGAGACTCAACAAAAAAGGAAAACTTCAGGCCAATATCCATGATGGACATGGATGTAAAAATCTTCAGTAAAATGCTGACAAACCGATTGCAACAGCACATCAAAAAGCTTATCCATCATGATCAAGTGGGCTTCATTTCAGGGATGCAAGGCTGGTTCAACATACTCAAGTCTATGAATTTAATCCATCACATAAACAGAACCAAAGACAAAAATCACTTGATTATCTCAATAGATGCAGAGAAGGCCTTTGACAAAATCCAACAGCCCTTTATGCTAAAAACTCTCAATAAAATATTGATGGAACATATCTCAAAATAATAAAAGCTATTTATGACAAACCCACAGCCAATATCATACTGAATGGGCAAAAACTGGAAGCATTCCCTTTGAAACCTGGCACTAGACAAGGATGCCCTCTCTCATCACTCCTATTCAATATAGTATTGGAAGTTCTAGCCAGAGCAATCAGGCAAGAAAAAGAAAGGGTATTCAATTAGGAAAGGAGGAAGTCAAATTGTCTCTATTTGCAGACGATGTGATTATATTTACAAGACCCCATTGTCTCAGCCCAAAATCTTCTTAAACTGGTAAGCAACATCTGCAAAGTCTCAGGACACAAAATCAATTTCTGTATTTTATATAAGTAAAATTCTGAACCCAAAATGTCTACAAACATACTATTTCCCATTCAAATAAAATTGGTTTTGTGTATTCTGCAATCTTTCTTGACCACCAAATGTAAGTGTAACCAAGGGTTCTGTCTTCAGCTGACTCTACTTTGGTGACCTTATCTACTTTGATATTTGCTCTAAACTTTTTTCTCTAAACGTTTTGGCTAAAATTTCCATTCAGACTTGTTTTATGTCTCTGTTTCTTAAACAACGTTACAAATTTTAAAACTCACCTCTCCTACTAAAATTCCTTTCCTTTTCGGCTTTCCTAAATAAATAAATCAATAGCACAATAAAAGTATCATATATTTTGCTGTTATAGAAGTCTAAAACTTTAGAATCAGTGTTGATTTTTTTTCTTGTCAGTTGATTCTTATACTATTATCTATTCATGTGAAATCTTCCCAGTCTATTTTCTATCTACTTTTCTCTTTCCTCTCCCACTTGTCATTGTGCTGTAGGGCCTCATTTTCTCTTAGATTATTATAATAAGCTCTCCATTGGTTAAAAGACCTATTTATGTATTTTCTTTAATTGTACTTTGGGTTCTGGGGTACATGTGCAGATTATTCAGGATTGTTGCATAGGTACATACATGGCAACCTGGTTTGCTGCCTTCATTCCCCCATCACCTGTATCTGTTATTTCTCCCCTCATTATCCCACCCCACCCTCCCCACACCCTACTGTCCCTCCTCTAGACCCCCACAACTGACCACAGTGTGTGATGCTCCCCTCCCTGTGTCCATGTGTTCTCATTGTTCAACACCTGCCTATGAGTGATAATATGCGGTGTTTGGTTTTCTGTTCTTGTGTCAGTTTGCTGAAAATTATGGTTTCCAGATTCATCCATGTCCCTATAAAGGACAGGAACCCATCGTTTTTTATGGCTGCATAGTATTCCATGGTGTATATGTGCCACATTTTCCTTGTCCTGTCTATCATCGATGGGCATTTGGGTTGGTTTCAGGTCTTTGCTATTGTAAACAGTGCCGCAATGAACATACCTGTGCATGTGTCTTTATAATAGAACAATTTATAGTTCTTTGGCTATATATTCAGTAATGGGATTGCTGGGTCAAATGGAATTTCTATTCTAGGTCCTTGAGGAAGTGCCACACTGTCTTCCACAATGGTTGAACTAATTTACACTCCCACCAACAGTGTAAAAGTGTTCCTATTTCTCCACATCTTCTCCAGCATCTGTTGTCTCCAGATTTTTTAATGATTGCCATTCTAACTGGCATGAGGTGGTATCTCAATGTGGTTTTGATACGCATTTCTCTAATGACCAGTGATGATGAGCATTTTTTCATATGTTTGTTGGCCTCATATATGTCTTCTTTTGAAAAGTGTCTGTTCATATCCTTCGTCCACTTTTGAATGGGTTTGTTTCTTTTCTTTGTAAATCTGTTTTAGTTCTTTGTAGATTCTACATATTAGCCCTTTGACAGATGGGTAGATTGCAAAAACTTTTTCCCGTTCTCTTGGTTGTCAGTTCGCTCTAATGATCGTTTCCTTTGCTGTACAGAAGCTCTGGAGTTTAATTAGGTCTGTTTGTCTATTTTGGCTTTTGTTGCCAATGCTTTTGGTGTTTTAATAATGAAGTCCTTGCCTAAGCCTGTGTCCTCAATGGTTTTTCCTAGGTTTTCTTCTAGGGTTTTATGGTGTTAGGTCTTATGTTTAGATCTTTAATCCATCTGGAGTTAATTTTAGTGTAAGGTGTCAGGAAGGGGTCCAGTTTCTGCTTTCTGCACATGGCTAGCCAGTTTTCCCAACACCATTTATTAAACAGGGAATCCTTTCCCCATTGCTTGTTTTTCTCAGGTTTGTCAAAGATCGGATGATTGTAGATGTGTGGTGTTGCTCCTGAGGCCTCGGTTCTGTTCCATTTGTCTATGTCTCTGTTTTGGTACCAGTACCATGCTGTTTTGATTACTGTGGCCTTGTAGTATAGTTTGAAATCTGGCAGTGTGATGCCTCCTGCTTTGTTCTTTTTGCTTAGAATTGACTTGGCTAAGCGAGCTCACTTTTGCTTCCATATGAAGTTTGAAGTGGTTTTTTTCCAGTTCTGTGAAAAAGGTCATTGGTTGCTTGATGGGGATAGCGTTGAATCTGTAAATTACTTTGGGCAGTATGGCCATTTTCATGATGTTGATTATTCCCAACCATGAGTTTGAAATGATTTTGCATCTGTTTGTGTCCTCTCTTATTTCATTGAGCAGTGGTTTGTAGTTCTTCTTGAAGAGGTCCTTTATGTTACTTGTTAGTTGTATTCCTAGATATTTTATTCCCTAGCAATTTGTAGCAATTGTGAGTGGGAGTTTGCTCATGATTTGACTCTCTGTTTGTCTGTTATTGTTGTGTTGAATGCTTGTGATTTCTGCACATTGATTTTGTATCCTGAGACTTTGCTGAAATTGTTTATCAATTTCAGGAGATTTTGGGCTGAGACAATGTGGTCTTCTAAATATATAATCATATCATCTGCAGATAGAGACAATTTGGCTTCCTTTTTTCCTAATTGAATACCCTTTATTTTTTTTTCTTGCCTGATTGCTCTGGCTAGAACTTCCAATACTATATTGAATAGGAGTGGTGAGAGAGGGCATCCTTGTCTAGTGCCAGATTTCAAAGGGAATGCTTCCAGTTTTTGCCTGTTGAGTATGACATTGGCTGTGGGTTTGTCATAAATACCTTTTATTATTTTGTGATACGTACCATTGATACCTAGTTTATTGAGAATTTGTAGCACAAAGGGCTGTTGAATTTTGTCAAAGGCCTTCTCTGCATCTATTGAGATAATCATGTAGTTTTTGTCTTTGGTTCTGTTTATGTGATGGATTACCTTTATAGACGTGTGTATGTTGAACCAGCCTTGCATCCCCAGGATGAAGCCTACTTGATCATGATGAATAAGCTTTTTGATTTGCTGTTGCATTCTGTTTGCCAGTATTTTATTGAAGATTTTTGTGTCGATATTCATCATGGATATTGGCCTGAAGTTTTCATTTTTAGTTGCGTCTCTACCCGGTTTTGGTATTAGGATGATGTTTGTCTCATAAAATGAGTTGAGGAGGATTCCCTCTTTTTGTATTGTTTGAATTAGTTTCAGAAGGAATTGTACCAGCTCCTCTCCTATGTCTGGTAGAATTCATCCGTAAACCCATCCGGACCTTGGCTTTTTTCAGTTGGTAGGCTATCAATTGCTGCCTCAGCTTCAGCCCTTGTTATTGGTCTATTCAGGGATTCAACTTCTTCCTGGTTTAGTCTTGGGATAGTGCAAGTGTCCAGGAATTTATCCATTTCTTCCAGATTTACTGGTTTGTGTGCATAGAGTTGTTTGTAGTAATCCCTGTTGGTAGTTTGTATTTATGTGGAATCGGTGGTGATGTCCCCTTTATCATTTTTTATTGCATCGATTTGATTCTTCTCTCTTTTCATTTTTATTAGTCTGGCTAGAGGTCTACCTGTTTTGTTCATCTTTTCAAAAAATCAGCTCCTGGATTTGTTGATTTTTTGAAGGGTTTTTTTTTTTTTTTTTTTTTTTTTTTTTTCTTTTTTTTTTTTTTTTTTTTTTTTTTTTTTTTTTTTTTTTTTTTTTTTTTTTTTTTTTTTTTTTTTTTTGTCTCTATCTCCTTCTGTTCTGCTCTGATCTTAGTTATTTCTTGTCTTCTGCTAGCTTTTGAGTTTTTTGATCTTTCTCCTCTAACTCTTTCCATTTTGATGATAGGGTGTCGATTTTAGATCTTTTCTTGCTTCTCATGTGGGCATTTATTGCTATGAATTTCCCTCTAGACACTGCTTTAAATGTGTCCCAGAGATTCTGGAACATTGTTTCTTCATTCTCCTTGGCTTTGAAGAACATCTTTATTTCTGCCTTCATTTCATTATTTATCTAGCCTACATTCAGAAGCCAGTTGTTCATTTTCCATGAAGTTATGTGGTTTTGAGTTAGTTTCTTAATCCTGAGTTCTAATTTGATTGCACTGTTTTGAGAGACAGTTTGTTATGATTTCCATTCTTTTACATTTGCTGAGGAGTGATTTACTTCCAATTATGTGGTCAATTTTAGAGTAAGTGCGATGTGGTACTAAGAATGTATATTCTGTGGATTTGGGGTGGAAAGTTCTGTAGATGTCTATTAAGTTTGCTTGGTCTAGATCGGCATTCAAGTCCTGGATATCGTTATTGATTTCCTGTCTCTTTCATCTGTCTAATATTAACAGTGGAGTGTTAAAGTCTCCCACTATTATTGTGTGAGAGTCTCTAAGTCTCTTCATAGGTTGTTAAGGGCTTGCTTTATGTATCTGGGTGCTCCTGTATTGGGTGCATATATATTTAGAATAGTTAGCCCATCTTGTTATATTGATCCTTTTACAATTATGTAATGCCCTTCTTTGTCTCTTTTGATTTTTGTTGGTTTAAAGTCCATTTTATCAGAGGCTAGGATTGCCACCCCTGCTTTTCTTTGCTCTACATTTGCTTGGTACATCCTCTTCCATCCCTTTATTTTGAGTCTATGTGTGTCTTTGCACATGAGATAGGTCTCCTGAATACAGCACACTGATGGTTCTTGGTTTTTTATCCAATTTGCCAGTCTGTGTCTTTTGATTGGGGCATTTAGTCTGTTTACATTTAATGTTAATATTGTTATGTGTGATTTGATCCTGCTATTTTATCACTGGTTGCTTGCTTTGCCCTTTGGTTTGCATAATTTCTTCATTGCATCATTGGTCTTTACCATTTGGTTCTTTTTTTGCAGTGGCTGGTACTGGTTTTTCCTTTCTGTGTTTAGTGCTTCCTTCAGGAGCTCTTTACAGGGCAGGTCTGGTAGTGACAAAATCTCTCAGCAATTGCTTGTCTGTAACGGATTTCATTTCTCCTTCATTTATGAAGCTTAGTTTGGCTGGATATGAAATTCCGGGTTGAAAGTTCTTTTCTTTAAGGATGTTGAATATTGGCCCCACTCTCTTCTGACTTGTAGGGTTTCTGTGGAGAGATCCACTGTGAGTCTGATGTGCTTCCCTTTGTGTGTGACCTGAACTTTCTCTCTGGCTGCCATTAGTATTTTTTCCTTCATTTCAACCCTGGTGAACCTGATGATTATGTGCCTTGGGGTTGTTCTTCTAGAGGAGTATCATTGTGGTGTTCTCTGCATTTCCTATATTTGAATGTTAGCCTGCCTTTCTAGGTTGGGAAAGTTCTCCTGGCTAATATCCTGAAGAGTGTTTTCCAGCTTGGATTCATTATCCCCATCATCTTCCGCTACACCAATCAGGTGTAGATTAGGTCTTTTCACATAACCCTATATTTCTTGAAGGCTTTGTTCATTTATTTTCACTCTTTGTTCTTTATTCTTGCCTTCTCATTTTATTTCATTGAGTTGATCTTCAATCTCAGATATCCTTTCATCTGCTTGATCTATTCAACTATTGAAACTTGTGTATGCTTCATTAAGTTCTTGTACTCTGTTTTTCAGCTCCATCAAGTTGTTTATGTTCTTCTCTAAGCTGGTTATTCTAGTTAGCATTTCGTCTAACCTTTTTTCAAGGTTTTTAGTTTCTTTGCTTTGGGATAGAACATGTTCCTTTAACTCAGAGAAGTTTGTTATTACCCACCTTTTGAAGCCTGCTTCTGTCAATTCATCAAATTCGTTCTCTGTCCTGCTTTGTTCCCTTGCTGGTGAGGAGTCGTGATCTGGTGGTCAGGGAGAGATGTTGTGATTTTTGATGGTTTCATTCTTCTTGTGCTGATTTCTCCCCATCTCTTGATTTTGATCTCAGGTAGCTGCTTGGGGAGGCAACCTTTCCTTTGTCTGCCTGCAGAGGCGCTGCTGGGCTGCCACAGATTCAGTGGAGCTGCTGTGTCTTTTATTTACTCAAATTAGGAAAATTAGGCTGGCTTCTGCAATGGCGGCTTTCCTTCTGCCTGCCGAGCTGGATCGTTTCTGGTTCCTCTCTGACATTCTCGGTGCATAACTCTGGAGTGAGAGTTTTTTGGCCTACTGGGCTTTGTGCAGTGTGGGGACCCATCCTGCCATTTGGGCTGTTTCCCTGCGTTCCATTCCCCTTCTCACTGGGGGTGGGTAGCTCCATCCCACCAGCTTTTTGGCTTTCTCAACATCAGCCAGGGCTTCCACTTAGATCTGTGCTGACAGCCCTGGCACCAGCCAAAGTTGCTGTTCTGCCCTGTCCGGCAGCTCACTAAGGCTTTTCAGCCCAGTGAAGATCTCCTGTTCTGTGGGTTGTAGAGGGCTTGGGTAGAGTGCTGTATCTGAACCGAAGTCCCAGAGAGGGAGATCCCCTGGTCCTCATGTCATTTGCACACGCCTCCTAGGTGGGGCAGTGGCCCACCTTGCCTCAACTCGCCCTATTTGGTTTATACCCACTATCCAACCAGACCCACAAAATGAACCTGGTACCTCATTTGGAATTGTGGAGACCACTTGGCTTCTGCGTCTCTCTCACTGGGAGCTGCTTTCCAGAACTGCCTCTTAATCGGCCATCTTGGGATCCTCTGCCCAGACCTATATTAAATATAACAAATATACGAGTACTAATATAGCTACAGGGGTGATCAGAGGACCAAAGGATATTCAATCTATATTGAATCAACTTGATAAGCTAATTTTTATTGCTGCAGTTCTCCTGTTATTATAAATATGTTTAAGGACATAAAAGAAAATAGAAACATAATGAGGAGAGAAATGGAGGAGGCAAAAAAGATGTAAATTAAATTTATAAAAATGAAAATTACAGCATTTAAAATAATAAAAATTTCACTGGCGGGGACCACAGAAGAATATATATGCATAAGAAAAGATCAAGAGAAAAGAAGACAAGTTATTCAAAATGATAATCAAGGGTGGGGGAAGGCTCAGTGAACTGTATGACATTATCAAGCACTATAGAATATGTGTAATTAAAGTCCCAGGCAAAAGAGGAGGGCAGGATGAGAATAAAAAAAGAAATATATCAAAACATCCACGTTTGAAAAACTATAGACTGATAGATTCAAGTCTCAATGTATCACAAATACAAGTAGACCAACACACACATACACACACAGACACATCATAAAATTTCAGAAAGGTTGTGATACAAATAAAAGTGTTAAAAGTAGCCAAAAATTCTACTACTAGGAATTTCCTCAAGACAACTCAGGCAGGAAGTTATTAGGTCAAAAGTGCATGATACTGGATGGATGAAGTTTATGATTACTTGGCCTTAGGAAAAATAAGAGAGGACATCAAATATGAGGCAGTTGTGAAGATTACAAGAATGTGAATCTTGTTACTGGAAAAGGGATAAAAGGTAGAAATCTGCTTTCAAGGATCAGGTAACCATGTATACCAAAAACAAGATTGACTTAATGTTCAATGATCCAGGTGATAGAATCTCATAAATTCTTCCTGAGCTAGGATGCAAGTGGGGAATTAATTACATTACAGTAGGTTTCACCTAAATTTCTCCCATATCACACAGCATTTTGGAATCTAAGTTGCTAGATGATGGGGAAAGGAAAATAAGATTTGAACAATTAGTACCAGGATGACTAGTCTGGGAAGTTTTTTTGAGAGTAAGAAGAGATTTTTTATTATCTTGAGTCAGTAATTCCTAACATGCTGTCTGATACAGTATATGTTTGCTGATGGTGAGAAATATGTGAGTGCTAATATAGCTTCAGGCATAATCAGAGGACCAAAGGATGTAAAACAACAGGCAGTAGACTCAGTGTCACTCTTTAAGAGATCATCTTGTCATGCCTTTTTAGAAGTTGGTAGGATGAATAAGATTGTTATGTCTCAGAGGATTCTTTCCATAAGAAGAATAATTCCAAACAGCGACCAGAGTTAACAAAAAGCAGGGAACAATTTTCTATTAAATGGTTCCTTTTAAGAACAGTTATCTTCAAATATCACATGAAAGTGGGCAAACTGTTCACTGACACAAAAGCATTATAAAAGTCCTGCTACATGAACTAAAGTAAGGTGAGAGTTTCAGAGCCAGAGTTTAATGGGTATGGTGTGTCTCAGAATCATAGCATAGCAGATATGACTTTGAGGACAATAAAACTAACCTCAGATTTCAATTGCTTCTAAGAAGAGGGCTCTTGCAAACTGGGGCACTGTTGGCTCAGAACTGAGAGATGAAGCTGAATCTGCAGATAAGAGTTCTACAAACCCTGCAGCTGGAAGGATAGAACTGGAGAGGACAAGGATTATTATGATCTGGAATAGCCAGGAAACTGTTTCTGTGTGTGTGTGTGTGTATGTGTGTGTGTGTGTGTGTGTGTGTGTGTGTGTGTGTGTGTGTTTCAATTCTCACTCAAATTTAATATCATTGTTTAACTTGACCTCAGTTACTTTTACTCTTCTTCATTGGTTCTTCATATTCAATCATGAAATATGTGTTAGATGCCTATTCCATGCAAAAAGTTTCCTTATAGTCCCCCCTTAGCCAGCCTTTACCATTCACTTTTGAAATTATAGCACTTTTGACCAATGAATCTTGAGTAAATAATTGATTTCTTGATATTTGCTTAAAATGACACAAATTATTAAATTTTTCTTTTATCTCAATAAATTAAGCTTATATTGCCACCTAATGCCTGATATGCAATTAATTGAGGCTTTATTTTAGAGTCTTTGGAAGTCTCACATGTTCAGAGGATCTCTACATCTTTTTTATATGTGTATTTGTGGAATGGCCATGCCATCCTTTGTATTTCTTCTCTTCTGTAAGAAATTTATACCAGGTTATTACTGTTACTGTGAATTCAGAGAACAGGAACTATATCCATTCAAGTTTTTTTCAACACACATAACTTCTTCTAATAGATTGTAAATTGTAACTATGTATAATTAATTTTATGGTCTTCCTTTTAAAAAAAAGTGTTTAGCTTATTTTCAATAAATGTTAATTTTCTTGTTACGAATTTTATTTTCTGCTTTGTTACTATCACAAATGAAGCCAAAGATTGTCTTTATTTATGTGTATCTGTCTAGTGATAAGAAAGAAATTCTAAGAGAGAGCATTACAATGCAGGTCTAGATGCAGTTGTGGTTTAAATCACAAAGTCTATATTTGCCATAAGGATAAACTCATATATCTTTTAATTTCATGAAACTTGATAACAGTTATGACTTTTTTACTATATAGGGACATATCTGTGACAAGATGTAGTCATCCTGAAGTTTTAAGAGACATGTAAATGTCTTACCTTTTTGCTGGAATGTTACAGTGATTCAGTACTGTCTCAAACTATATATTATTCCAGCCCAGCTGTGTCTGACATTTCAGACTGATGCTTGAAAATTATGAGTCTTATTGAGCTCATTTCTCAACACATCTTTTCATTTCAAGACTAGAATTCAATGTGATTATAGGACCTGTTCTTTAAGGATCTGGACATTTCTCTGCAGAGACTTAAGACACTATAAACTTCATTCCTGAATCCTAAAATTATTTATGTAAACAATAAGATGTATACTTTGTACTCTTACTTGGGTCCCTTTTTAAATATAATAACAATAACAGTAATAGTATTAGTAGGAGAGGTAATATTGATCATTAAAAACTGACATATATAGAACACTTGCTATGCTAGGTGAAAGCACATTACATGAATTATCTCATTTAACCAAAATAATAACCCCATGAAGAAATATGGTGATGACCCTCAGTTTATTTTTTTTAAAAAAAGAACAGCAGTTGAAACAATTTGTCCAGGGCACACAGTTAGTAAATGCCTATTTCAGTAGCCCATCCAAGTTTTTCCAATTCTGTTATTGTGGTAAAGACATTTAACATGAGCTCTATCCTCTTAAATTTTTAGGGGTACAACACAGACTCATTAACTATAGACACAATGTTGTACAAAAGATCTCTAGACTTATTCATCTTTCATAACTGAAACTTTATAATTGCTGAATAGCAGCTGCCCATTTTTTTCTCTTTTTGGCTCCTACCACCACCACTCAATGCTTTGCTCCTATTAGTTTGACTGTTTAAGATACCTCATAAAAGGATAATCATCCAGTATTTGTCCTGTGACTGGCTTATTCCACTAAGCATTATGTTCTTAAGTTTCATCCATGTTCTTGCATATGGTGGTATTTCCTTCTTTTTAAAGGCTGAATAATATTCTATTGTTGGTATATACCAACCAGATTTACTTTATTCATTTGTCTATTGGTGGGCATTTAGGATGTTTCCATATCTTCACTATTGTGAAAAATGCTGCAATGAAAATAAGAGTGCAGATATCTCTTCAAGATCTTCATTTCAATACTTTTCTACAAACATTCAGAAGTGGGATTGCTGGATCATATGGTAGTTCTGTTTTTAATTTTTTTGAGAAACCTTTATAATGTTTTCCATAGCAGCTGCATCATTTGACATTTACACCAACAGTGTACAAGGGTTCAAGTTTCTCCACATTTTTTGCCAACACTTAATTTTTTTATATATCAACCATTCTAAGGGTGTGAGGTGACATTTCATTGTGCTTCTGATTTGCATTTTCCTGATAGTGATGTTGAACATCTTTTCATATTTCTGTTAGCCACTGTTTTGTGTCTTCTTTGGAGGAATACCTGTTTAAGTCCTTTGCTCATTTTTAAATTGCATTTTCATTATTTTTTGCTATTTTTTTAGCTGTAGGAGTTACTTATATATTCTATATATTAACCCCTTATCAACTATATGATTTGAAACTGTTTTCTTTCACTCTGTTGTTTCCTTTGCTGTGCAGAAACCTTATGATATTATGTAGCCCTACTGTCTATTTTTTTTTATTTTGTTGCCTGTACTTTTGGTGTCATATCCAAAATTTCACTACCAAGGCCAATATTTTTCCAAAACAAAAGCCAAAGCATTTCCCCAATGTTTTACTCAAGGAGTTTTACAGTTTCAGGCCTTATGTTTAAGTCTTTAATTTATTTTGAGTTGATTTTTTGTGTATGATATATAAGGGTCTAATACCATTATTTTGCTTATGGATATCCAGTTTTCCATCACAATTTTTAAAGAGAATAGTCTTTGTACCCCTTTTGAAGATCAATTGAACATACATGTATGGGGTTATTTCTGAATCTCTACTCTGTTCCACTAGTCTATATGTCTGCCCTTATCCTAGAGCCATATTGTTTTAATTACTGTATCTTTGTAATATATATTGAAATTGTTAAGTATGATGCATCCAGCTTTGTTCTTCTTTCTCAAGATTGTTTTAGCTTTTCTGGGTCCTTTCAGAAATGTCTTCTTTATTTGTAGTATATTCTTATTTAGAAGTTTGGAGAATGTAAACAGAAGAGAAGAGATATAGACAATATCTTTTAAATTTAATTTTATTAACTCTAACAGGCAGTATTTGCATCAGCTAATCAATAAGGTTGATGTACCCTGGTTAATCATTGAAATTTGAAGATGAATAAGGTAAACATAGCCTTTGGAGGAACACATTAATAAATAAACTCATTAATTATTTTCAATTAAGTGAAACACTAAACATTATTTAAAATAGCATTATTTAAATGCAATTTATACCAAAATAACCATTAAAATATGCATGTTAGTGCAATATTCTGGTTTGGACACTAACATATAAATACAGAAAAAAATGCTTTATTTTACAAACAACTAAATGACAACAAGAGTTAAAGACGTGGCTGAAAGTTCTTAAGGGCAGATAAAATGGTCAAACCTTGACAGCAAATTGCAATTATTAAATAGCAATGTTGAAATTTATGGGAGTTGCAACTCTAAAATTAATGCCAAACAACAAAAACTGGTCAGTGATATAGACATAGAAGGAATTTTGGAGGAATATAATATGAGGTTTAGGAACTGATAAGAGTAAAGAAAGACGAAATTGAGCATATTTAGATGTGGTCAAACTTCAAGGACACTTTGATATTTTAGAGAAAATATTGGAACTGCTAAAAATTCCAACAGAGGAAGGTTTAATATGAGTTAGAGGCTGAAAAAAATATTTTTATTGTAATTGTAAATAATATCATTGAGAAAAGAATACCATTTTAAAAATAACTAGTGTGAATTCAAAATCCACACTAGTTATACATGTGATTTTTTTAAAACTATATTTGTAAGGATCAAAGATACTTTGCATAGTTTTGCATAATTTGGGGTAGTTATATTGCTAACAAATGACAAAAGTATATGATAGAAATTCAGTAATAAAAAGGAATAAGTTACTGATATACACAAAACATGGATGAATCTTTAAAATATTGTTCCGAGCAAAAGAATAGTTAAAAGCATACTGTATGATTCAATTCATGTGATGCTCTGGAATGGGCAAAATCAACATATGGTGATAGAAATTAAAACTGTTGGTGTCTGGGGAGAGTGGAAATAGACTTGAAAGGGTAACTAGTGTTTGAGCTAATCTGCATATTGATGGAGGTATGTATATTATATAGATGTATGCATTTGCCAAAATTCATTGAAACATGTATTTAAGAATTGCATGTTTCTTTGAATGTAAATTATGCTTAATGAAGAGATTACTATTTTCTAGCAACTTTATTGATACTTTATGTGTTTTATCATTTAATTTGAAGTCTTGCAGTAACTTTCTGAAAAAGGAGCTATTATTTTCATTCAACAAATGAGAAAACAGAAATTAAGTGGCATCAGAGGCAGAATTAGAATCAAAGATAAGCTCCTTGTTGAACATGGATGGTCAGTCACCCCTCTATTTTATTTTATTTTTGTCTTCTGTGAAATATAAGTTAATTGCAGTTACATTGGAGAAGGTATCATATTGTGTAAAGCTGATTCCAGAAAAACTGAATATTTTATAGAATCATATATTAGAATATGCAAGTAAATTTAAATTCAAAGTTAATGAGCACTATAGTATAAATGAATGAAACAGTTATTAAATATGAATAAAATAATCTGGTAGAAATAATCTGGAAGAAATTTATTTACGAAATACCTTGGTATATATTTCTAGTTCATGCCTGAATACCTGGGTAAATATGTTAAAAATGAATTGGTTAGAGTGGGGAAAAAACAAGACAAGATAATATCTTGTTCACTTTTTTTTACATGAAGAACACAATAGAAATAATGCATAATACATTTTTTTAAAAAATAAAAATGAGACAATAAATAATGAAACTAAAATATTGCTTTATAGTATATAACATATTTAATATATTAATTAATATATTGGTGATTAATATTTAATGTTTGTGGTATATTAGCAGTAATATATTGTGTAAAAGTATTTAAATAAAAATAAAATTTTAAATAATAAAATAAATATAATGATAAAATTCAGAAATATAAATATTCAGAAGTCCCAGGAAATATGGTGAAGGACTCAGAGAAACATGAATTTGAGCCTGACTCCATGTGAAATGGAGCTTCAAGTACACTGCAAAATTTGCCTTTCTGTAGTAATACCGAAAGAATTATTTCACCTAATGTTTTATTATCACTTTGAAATTCTGGGTTCAAAAGTACTTCTTATAAAAGTGTCTTTTCATATCCTTCACCCACTTTTGAATGGGTTTGTTTGTTTCTTATAAATCTTTAGCTCTTTGTAGATTCTGGATTTTATTAGCCTTTTGTCAGATGGGTGCATTGCAAAAATTTTTTCTCATTCTGTTGGTTACTGTTTCATTCTAATGATTTTCTTGTGCTGTGCAGAAGCTCTTAAGTTTAATTAGATCTCATTTGTCTATTTTGGCTTTTGCTGCCAATGCTTTTGGTGTTTTAGTCATGAAGTCCTTGCTTATGCCTATGTCCTAAATGGTATTGCCTAGTTTTTCTTCTAGGGTTTTCATGGTGTTAGGTCTTATGTTTAGATCTTTAATCCATCTGGAGTTAATTTTAGTGTAAGGTGTTAGGAAGAGGTCCAGTTTCAGCTTTCTGCACATGGCTAGCTAGTTTTCCCAACACCACTTATTAAATAGGGAATCTTTTCCCCATTCCTTTTTTTTGTCAGGTTTGTCAAAAATCAGATTGTTGTAGATGTGTGGCATTGCTTCCAAGACCTCTGTTGTGTTCCATTGGTCTATATCTTTGTTTTGGTACAAGTACCATGCTGTCTTGATTACTGTAGCCTTGTAGTATAGTTTGAAGTCAGGTAACATGATGCCTCCAGCTTTATTCTTTTTGCTTAGGATTGTCTTGGCTATGTGGGCTCTCTTTTGATTCCATATTAAGTTTAAAGTGTTTTTTCCTAGTTCTGTGAAGAAGACCAATGGTAGCTTGATGGGGATATCATTGAATCTATAAATTACTTTGGGCAGTATGGCCATTTTCACAATATTGATTCTTCCCAACCATGAGCATGGAATGTTTTTGCATCTGTTTGTGTCCTCCCTTATTTCCTTGAGCAGTGGTTTATAGTTCTCCTTGAAGAGGTTCTTCACATCCTTTGTTAGTTGTATTCTTAGGTATTTTATTCTCTTTGTGGCAATTGTGAATGGGAGTTCGCTCATGATTTGGCTCTCTGTTTGTCTATTATTGGTGTAAAGGAATGCTTGTGATTTCTGCACATTGATTTTGCATCCTGACAGTTTGCTTAGGTTGCTTATCAGCTTAAGGAGATATTGGGCTGAGGCAATGGGGTCTTATAAATATACAATGATGTCATCTGCAAATAGAGACAATTTGGCTTCCTCTTTTCCTAATTGAATACCCTTTATTTCTTTTTCTTGCCTGATTGCTCAGACACTTTTCAAAAGAAGACGTTTATGAGGTCAACATACATGAAAAAATGCTCAACATCTCCCATCATTAGAGAAAAGCAAATCAAAAGCACATTGAGATAGCATCTCATGCCAGTTAGAATGGCGATCATTAAAAAATCTGGAGACAACAGATGCTGAAGTGGATGTGGAGAAATAGGAATACTTCTACACTGTTAGTGGGAGTGTAAATTAGTTCAACCATTGTGGAAGACAATATAGCAATTCCTCAAGGATCTAGAAATAGAAATTCTGTTTGTCCCAGCAATCCCATTACTGGGTATATGCCCAAAGGACTATAAATTGTTCTATTATAAAGATACATGCACATGTATGTTCATTGCGGCACTGTTTACAATAGCGAAGAGCTGGAATCAACCCAAATTCCCATCAAAGATAGACTGGACAAAAAAATGTGACACATATACAGCATGGAATACTATGCAGCCATAAAAAAGGATGAGTTCATGTCCTTTGTAGGGATATGGATGAATCTGGAAACCATCATTCTCAGCAAACTGACACAAGAACAGAAAACCAAACACCACATGTTCTCACTCATAGGCAGATGTTGAACAATGAGAACACATGGGCACAGGGAGGGGAACATCATACACTAGGGTCTGCTGTGGGGTGGGGGGCTAGGGAAGGGACTGTGGAGAGTGGGGAGGTTGGAGAGGGATAACATTGGAACAAATGCCTGATGTAGGTGACGGGGGGATGGAGGCAGCAAACCACCATGTCATGTGTGTACCTATGCAGCAATCCTGCAAGATCTGCACATGTACCCCAAAACTTAAAGTACAATAAAAGAAAACCTTATTTAAAAATACTTGTGAGAACTTATAGCATGCTAAGTGAAATATGAATCTCTTACATATTTTATACATGTATCAAAATATCACATGTACTGCCAAAATATGTACAACTATGATATATCAGTTCAAACATATAAAAAAGAGTAAGAACATATATATATATATATATAGAGAGAGAGAGAGAGAGAGAGATCGAGAGAGAGAGACATACAAAGAAACATTTTCAGGATTATCTTAATGCAGAATCATTTATGAAATATAACTTAGAAATTTAGAGGATTTGATTGCTCTCATAATAGCCACTTATAGTAACTAAGAGTACTAAGAATAAAGAAAGATTTAACTAAATATTCAAGCCTTTATATTTACTGGAAAGAATAATGTCCACTGAATATTTGAACCCCAATACTAAAAAGCTTAGTAATTCCGCCTCATTTGCTGTCTTTGAATTACTACCCTGCAAAAGGTGACCTTTATACTTTTAAAAATACTGAATTTATAGTTTCTAAATAAAATTACATTCAATTTGTGAATTTAATTTTAAGGTAAATATTTCAGTAGCAACTCAAAATCAATAAAAGTTGAAAGATAATGCAAAGAACAGCAACTATCTGTTATAAATGATATCAAATCTCATATTTTTATAAATTATGTCATAAGATAATGAAAGCACATTAGAGATGTTCACAGAAACATAATACTCTTTTTTAGTAAGAAGACAATGGAAGCTATCCATGAGAGTGAAAAGATACATATCTTGATTTTCATAATAGGAAAAACAGATTGATTATGGGAAGCATAAACAAGGAAGTGTAATGTAAAATCTCCACATAATTGTTGCATAGACTACTATTTAATAATAAACAACTAACCTGGATAAAGTGGTAGTGAACATGAGCCCAGTGGATTATGGAAAATATTCTTTTTTGGTAAATTTACTAGATTCATAACTATAGTAATGTTGCAAATGTTATATATATCTATATATTTTGAGATGGAGTCTTTCTCCATCGCCCAGGCTGGAGCGCAGTGGTACCATCTTAGCTCACTGCAACCTCCGCCTCCTGGGACCCAATAATTCTCCTGCCTCAGCCTCCGAAGTAGCTGAAATACAGGCATGTGCCACCACACCTGGCTGTTTTGTGTTCTTTAGTAGAGTGGGGTTTCACCATGTTGGCCAGGTTGGTCTCAAACTCCTAACCTCAGGTGATCTGCCCACCTTGGCTTCTGAAAGTACTGGAATTACAGGCATGATCCACCGTGCCTGGCCTGCAAGTGTACATTTTAATTTCAGAAAAGTTTTTAGTTTCAGAATCTCTAACATGATCCTGTAGACAAGATTTAAAACAAAGGGTAAATCCTTGGATTGCTTGTCACATGTACATTCACAATATAGATGAATGGCTTATTGTCATTTTGCAGCGTGCTGTATAACATGCCCTAGGTTTTTTCCTGCAAGACATTCTGCTTCATTTTATAATAAGGACTTCAACAAAAGCAAAGAAACATGTGAAAAAAAAAAGACCAGGGAAAATAAAAACTAAGAGGAGTAATAATATAATTGGTAGCAAAACCAACATTCAAAACCTTCCAAATAAGCTGGAATTATATACCAAAGCCCCAAAAATGAAATTTAGTTAAGATAAATACATTGTCTTATATCTTGGTTTTTAAATAGTAATTAATTTGCATACAAGACAAGTAAGAGGTACATTGACAATAGTCAAAAAGTTAAAGAACTTTAAGTTTTAATTAAGAAGTTCAGTGTACCTCAGTTCAAAAAATATCAAACCAAAAATTAAAAAAAAAACTGTATCATATAAACTGACACTAATAGAACTATAGTATCTAGAAAAGTGAGCTAGTACCCCATTTTTTTAAAATTTGTTTGTTTGTTTGTTTTTGAGATGGAATCTCACTCTGTTGCCAGGCTGGAGTGCAGTGGCATGATCTCAGCTCACTGCAAATTTCACCTCCTGGGTCCAAGCAATTATTGTGCCTCAGCTTCCCGAAGAGCTGGACTATAGGCACTTGCCACCAGGCCCAGCTAATTTTTGTATTTTTAGTAGAGGTGGGGTTTCACCATGTTGGCCAG
Source organism: Cebus imitator (assembly GCF_001604975.1). Classification (NCBI taxonomy): domain Eukaryota; kingdom Metazoa; phylum Chordata; class Mammalia; order Primates; family Cebidae; genus Cebus; species Cebus imitator. The sequence continues at coordinate 47,804 of NW_016107920.1, read as the reverse complement.
GATGGTCTTGATCTCTTGACTTCGTGATCCTCCCACTTCGGCCTCCCAAGGTGCTGGGATTACAGGCGTGAGCCCCCGTACCTGGCCCCCATCATTTTATATAGATCAGACTGGGTCGTTTGTGTTTAATTCTAATATGACATTTTTAAAGGGTCTTTGCGAAGTCATACGTTTAGAGAAGGGAGAAAAAAAATGAAAATACATGTGAGGGTCATATAAAGTAATTCAAGATAATGAATACAGAATGAACATAAGTACTAGTTATGAAGTGCCATGAAGGAATGACAGAAAGAATGCTGATGGTGGAATAACACTCCTTTTTATTACTGAAGACACTTTGCCCTACATAGATCGTCAAAATAACAAGGAGCCTGTTTCAAACCCATTTTATGATATTCAGAGTACTGATTTCCACTACAGCATACTCTATTTTCAAATACTTTAGAATTGCTGTGTGGACAGAAAATTAGGCAAATATAACTGGCAGATGACAAACTGGAAAAAAAATATGGAAGTTTCCCCTGAATAACACACAAATGCTTTCATCCAGCAATTCAACAGCAAAAATTTTATTTTATGGATTTATTCACATAAGTCAGCAACAAAGGCAGATGATCACAGCAAAATTATAAGAAAATAATGATAATAATAATAAACTAAGAAAACAGTCACCAACAGTGTTACATCACCAGCATATACTTATGCTGATGAAATAATATTCAGTAGCTGGAAAGCCTGAGTTTAAAGAATATGAACCCCTTTGGAGAGAGAAAAGAAGATTCGGGCAGACATAATAGCTTTATCTTGGACATCTAGAAAGAGTGAGTGAAAGATGAGACAGGGGCTACAAAAAGTTTTTAAAAGCATGAATACAATATGTAAGTCATGTAGAAGCAAAATAAAGTTTGTTCCCTTTAGTTCCAAAGGGTCAAAAAGAAATGTTTCTGAAGTCCAGAAATGGGACTTCAGAAAAATAAATTTCGGGTGAATGGTAAGAAATTTTTCGAATCTTTAATGATGGCTAAAAATGCTTTGGTTGTTCAAGAAATCAGTTCTCTATCCCTCAATTTGTTTAGTCATAGGCTGAATATGCTTATTATGAAACAAATATAATGCAGGTGCTTTAAAAATTGTTTGTTAGACAAGGAAACTTATTATATGATAATATACCTTGGACACTTGGCTCCATCACTAATCAATTATGCCATCTTGGGTAAGTCACATATTTTTTGGAAATCAAAACGTTCATCTCTTAAACTAGGGTTTTTAAAATAAAGGAGGGAAAGAATTAACTAGATCACTTTTGTCCTTTTCTGCAATATACCTTTTTTAAAAAGTTATTGTTCACTGTTAAATTAGTGGTAACACAATTTATTAAGTTTCCTTAGTGCTTGTTATCTTAATATACATGGAGCTTAACTATCTATGTCGGAAGAAACAGTGATTCAACTTAATGTGTTCGCTCTAGAAGCCGGGTGATGGAAAACTATTTATTTGCCAGCTTAGCACAGCTGCACAATTTTAGTACCCTCAGGGAAGGGTATTGTTTTCAGTGAAACTCAGTAAGGGAGAAAAGATGCTTTAGGGCAGGCATAGAGCCAGAGTTAAGGTTGGCAAAGTTGGCATCTCTCACCCACTCAGGATCACTTTTATACAAGTCCAGGACACTGGGCTCTGCTAGTATTTCAGTGGTACTCCATACCTGTCTTTCTCTTGATGTGCTCCTCTTACCTAATTCAGTTTCCCAGTACGTATAGGTACGTTGTATGAGAAAATGCTTTTGTAGTACCAGTGGGAGTACTTGTTAATTGCCGTGACTGAAAGCAGAATTGACATCCTCTTGGTGGTAGTGGGAGAACATCGATTGCAGACTTGGAAATGAATAATGTTAAAGGAGGAGTGAACAAAGTAAGCAACGAGATCTTGAGTCTTTAGTTATCCAATGCCCTTGGTGGCTTGCGTCTCAGAGTGTATAATTTTCTGTGGTTCAGAGCTGATGTATTGTGGTTGGGTTGAAAGAAACAGAGAGGGAAAAAAATCAGTGAGAAACAGGGAAGTGCCTCCATGATGCTGTAGTTCCCATAAAAGTAGGGGATGGATGCCACAAACCACCATGACATGTGTATACGTATGTAACAAACCTGCATGATTTGCACATGTACCCAGAACTTAAAGTATAATAATAATTTTTAAAAAAGAAACAAGAAAAAAGTAATTCTGTTGTTTTATGGACTATAAAATCTCTGAATACTTTGTTCTTTCCCAGATTGCTCTCCAGATTTAGGTGTGCCATCATAACAAGGAAATATTTCACAACAAAATGCCTTTTAGTGTATCAGCTCACTAGGGGGGTATGCAACACTGTGCATACCTAATTGTAGACTGGTAAAAGAGAGGGAAGATGCAAAGAGCAGAGGGCAGCATGTTTAGGAACTTCCTCTATTTGTTTGTTTTTAACCCTCATTTTAGGTTTAAGGGCCCATGTGCAGGTTTGCTATGTTGGCAAATGCGTGTCATGGGGTTTTGTTGTACAGATTATTTTGTCACCCAGGTACCAAGCCTCATACCCAATAGTTATTTTCTCTGTTACTCTCTCTTCTCCCACCCTCCACCAGCAAGTAGGCCCCAGTGTCTGTTGTTATCTTCTTTGTGTCCATGGGTTCTCCGCAGTTAACTCCCACTTATAAGTGAAAATATGTGGTATTTGCTTTTCTGTTCTTGGCATTACTTTGCTAAGGATAATGGCCTCCAGCTCCATCCATGCTCCCACAAAAGAGGTGATCTCTTCCAACATAGATAGTTAAGCTCCATGTATGTTAAGATAACAAGCACTAAGGAAATTTAATGAGTTTTGCTACCACTAATTTAACAATGAACAATAACTTTTTAAAAAGGTATATTGCAGAAAAGGACAAAAATGATATGGTTAATTCTTTCCCTCCTTTTTATAGCTGCATAATATTCCATGGTGTATATGTACCATATTTTCTTTATCCAATCTATTATTGATGAGAATTTAGGTGATTCCATGTCTTTGCTATTGTGAATCGTTCTCCAATGAACACTCGCATGCATGTGTCTTTATGGTAGGATGACTTACATTCCTGTGGGTATATACCCAGTCAAATGGCAATTTTGTTTTTAGCTCTTTTAGGAATTGCCGCACTGCTTTCCACAATGGTTAAACTTATCCAAAGTCCAAGGATTACTTTTCAGGCTTCTCTAGGTTTAACATACAGAAGGTGAGTGGCTGAGAAAGAAGTGTTGCTCTATTTCCTAGGCTCAGAGTTGGGGAGAAAGGAATTTTAATGGCCTTTGTTGATTTTAATTGTGTTTTTAAGTGTGTCTCATGATATCAAGTTCCACTATCAAAAAATACAAATACAAAATAACCTACGATATTAATACATTGACCTTGACATACTTTTATTATAGTAATTAACTCTCTAGTTAGCAGAGGAAATGTGGAATAGTGCATAGGATTTAAAGTTAGAAGACTAGGCTTGAAATATGGTCCTATATGTTTAATTACTCCTTTGCATGGAGGCAAGACATTTAATTACTCTATACCTCAACTTATTGATCTCCAAATAGAGAGTATTCCTTTATTTGTCTCATAAAGTTCATATAAGGCTTTTAAGAAGTGTTTGTTCAATAGCACTTTTTAAACTGCAACATTTGCACATAGCAATCATATGCATTCCACCTTTTCATAGAAAACTAAACATAGGAATTAAATAAAAATAATCAGTTAATTCTTACAACCTGTATGAGTATAGGCCCTTGGATATGTTAACCACTTGAATAATTGGCTTAATTTTTGCTTTTTGACATCTGAATGTTTTTCTCAATAAATGATTTTGGCCAAGCAATATTAATAATTGCATTTATGTATCATTTCTGTCACATGTTTTTTCTTTATTAATAATATCAAAAACATTCTGTTAACTTTTTGTTATTTGGGATAAATCTTAATGAAAATGATAATTAAGTGGTCTTAATTATTTTTAAAAAATCTTTTCCAGGAATGTAAGTGGAGTGCATATTATCTCTGTTGTTAAAGCAAAGACCAACCCTTATTCAGTTATTGTGTCACACCCCAATATGGCATTTCTGTTACAGGATAGTTTCCAAAGAAATGGCTGATAAAAGAAGTTATTATTGGTTATTTCTTATTAACAAAACTTTTTATATTATTTAAATTCGTAATCACTGCAAACCTGAACATCACAAAGACAAGGTTTAAATGTCTTTATATGTTACCTAATACCTATCATCAATCTATCATTGGGATCTTCCTTACGATCTTCTTATCAACTGCTCATCCCATTTATTTCCAGTCACTCACTGTAGTGGGTAACTCTCCACTTCTTGAGACAGGTAATAATTCTCTTTTTGTGGATTTTCATTTATTCCTTTATCAGCCATACAAATTTGGTCAAAACATTTAATCTCTGTTAACTTCTGTGTATTCCATTTTAAAAAATATGGATTTAAAGCCCAACTTGTGTGTTTATTGAAGCAATGAAATCAAAAGCATTGCCAAAAAGGTATTTGAAAATGGATAGTTCTTTAAAAATGAAAGTTTCATCATCGTATCATATTTAGACAGCTTTGCTGACAACATCATTCTAGCTTTTCTACTACTATTGATAACATTAAAACACAATGTCACATCCACTGTCAACCTTTCCCTCAATATCCCAGGCATAGTGACATATTTGTTTCATGTAACATTTTGTTGATGCTTTTGCCATGTTTATGTTACCTTGTATTAATGTATTAAATATTTTTGTAGGATTTAAAGTAGATCCTGAAATCCTAAGTGTCAAAAATTACCTTACTCGTATTTGTATCTCCAGCACTTAAAATACTGCCTGTCACTCAATGTGTATTTAAGGGATAAATGAATTATTCAATGCGTAAATGGTATGAAGATTTTTCTCCTCATAACTCCTACCCAGTAATCTTAATACAACCTCTAGTTTCAGGCAATTTTGAACTTGAAGATTTTTAAGATTTTATCTTTTTATCAGCAATACTTTATCAGAATTCCATTAAGTAAATTTTGGTTCAATTTCTAATAAAATTGACAGGTCATCCAAAACTAATCTCTCAGTAAATCTGCTGTATAGCTTTCATAGTGTCATAGTCTGTTTAGACTGCAATAACAAAATATCACAGACTGTGTGGCTTAAACATTTATTTATTTCTCATTGTTCTAGAGGTTGAGAAGTGCAAGATCAATGTTCTGGCAGATATGGTGTTTGGTGAGGGAGCTGTCTGATACTTCTAAGGGTAGTAATCCCATTCATGAGAGCTTTAGCATTATGACCTAATTTTCTCCCAAATGCTTCAACTCTAAAGACCATCACATTGGGGATTAAGTTTCAATATACAAATTTTGGGGGGGCACAGACATTCAGTCTAGATCATACAGTGTTAAAAGAAATTATTATTTGGTTGTATTAATTTATCCACCAGCAAATATTTACTTATTTACTATAAGCACTTTATGGAAACAGTAATGACAGAATGAATACCCTGCTCTTTGAGAATTTATTTAGTTGGAAATATAAGAAAAACACAGGAGGTCCATCAGCAAGTATGAATTTTCCTTCCTAGAGTTATAGTGTCATCTGAGTATATCCATTCTCTCTCCTCTAACAATGACTCTTTTCACTGGACCTGATAGTGAACAGACCAATTTGAAAAGGGTTTGACATGTTATTCATTCATTCCTTGTATGTTACTAAAATTTTTGTGTTTTTTTCACATATATTTAAATGCCTGAAATACTCATTATTTGATAAAAGAAAGTGTAGTGGAGAAAGAAACGAGTAGACTGATGCCTGGAGTAAGCAAACTTTGAGCCCATGTATCAAAATGTTTTGTCATTATGTTACTGTTAGATGTTACTGTTAGATGTTCACTGGAATTTACTATTTTACTGGCTTGGAATACTTGTGTGTTCCTGTCTGTTGCTTCAACTAAATGAATATCTAGTAGCCAGCTTCAATTTTTATTTTATTAAGAGCGGAAAGGCAATGAAAACAGAAAGTGTTAAGAGGAAGTGATAGTGTGTGCAGCAGAACTCCATCTCTTCTGGGGCTCATTTGCCTCTATAGTTCCTCCCAGTTTTTCATCTTACTGGAAAAACCTCAGATTTTCCTCCTGATATTAGGACTTATAAAATTTTCTCTTTAAAATGTGTAGGCTCTCTATCTGTTAAAGATGAGTTTACATTGGGAAGCTGTGGATACTGAAGCCCAGATATAGTGTACATATAATAATTGAAACTGGAGCTCTTATGATCAACATTTTAGAGCATAGTGAGATATCCTTCTAAATTCATATAATAGCAGTAGCAGTAATTCTATAATTGGATGTCCACACAGATACTATAGATAGCAAAAATCTAGGTTAGATACACACTGCCGTTCTCCTATAAGATCCTGTTCTTGCCCTGTATATCACCATGGCACTGGTTTATAACTGATTGCTTTCCTCTAATCCACTCCATCGACCCTAACTCTGTGAGAACAGACACCTACTCTCTTTTTCCCTCCCC
>NW_016107920.1:23429-41102 GCF_001604975.1 Cebus imitator | reverse complement strand
CTTTCCTTTCCTTTTCCTTCCCCTTTCTTTTTTCTTTTCTTTTCCTTTTCATGTTGTGTTGTTGAGACAGAGTCTTGTTCTGTTGCCCAGGCTGGAGTGTAGCAGCACAATCTTGGCTCACTGCAGCCTCGACCTCCTTAGTTTCAAGTGATTCTTGTGTCTCAGCCTCCTGAGTAGCTGGGATTACAGGTTTGTGCCACCACTTCCAGCTAATTTTTTGTATTTTTAGTAGACAGGGGGTTTTGCCATGTTGGCCGGGCTGGTCTCAAACTCCTGGCTTCCAGTAATCCATCTGCTTCAGCCTCCCAAAGTGCTGGGATCACAGGCGTGAGCCACCACACCCGGCCTACCTGCTTTATTTTTTCAACTGGCTAAGAGATTAAGACACTGCCATCATGAGGAGTATTATTTGAGAACCTAGGAGCTGCAGTGATACTAAGCTCATGGACAACCTGGGTCTGAAGCCAGAACCTTCTTAATAGGACTGAGGAGCCACTGGAGAGTGAAGTCAGACTCATCCTGCCTCCACTCTAATGAACAGGAATGCATGTGGCCTGCACCCAGATAATAAATGTCTTTATATAGGTATCTGAAGAGACATTCAAGGAATTCAGTTGTATAGCATCCAGCATTGTGCCATATGACCACCCTGCAGGAATGATATTCATCTCCATTACCCAAGTTATTGTTTAGTCCCTGCCCAACATACCTTTTTTAGATAGTGCCCGGCATATACTGGCTGATCGCTAATTATTTGCTGAATGCAATGAAGGAATGGATGAATGTGATATCTCTGGGCACTAAATCCCTGGATATTTTTGAGAATATTTTGTGATATGAAAAGAAACAAACAACTCCTTTAAGAGTGAGAATATGTAAGATTCTCTCTGAGTCTGAGTATTAGTTAAACATACTCATGTTATAGATGAATGAACGAAATGATTTTTCTATGGCAGACTATAACTTAATTGTAATCACAATGTTTAAGATTCAAAATGTGTGCAATGTTTAAATGTCATTCCTTCTGACTTTTTCACTCAGTAATATGCTATGAAGATATAACCATGTTAATTCATGCAAACATTATTCATTCATCTTGCCACTCTGTTGTACTTACACAAATGTATGTAATCATATAAAAGCAACACAAGTTATATTTTTTATTTAATTAGGAACGTGTGATTTAATTCATGTTAGTAAACATTCCCACAGAAACTAAATGACTAGAGTTTAATAAAGGAACCATTTCTCCAAAGTGTGAGAGGGTTTCAGCGAACCCACAAGGGGTAACATAGTACCCCAGAGCTGGCAACAGTGAAGAGCCCTACTCAACCCTACACCTGAAGGGAAAGAAAGCAGTTACACAAACTTTGAGAAGGTAGATAGAAGATAGAAAGAGAGGGCTACCTGACAAGAACCGTGCTCTTCATAGAGGGAAAACGCTGTCAAGTCAGAATGATCTTGCAGGGAGTCTGCTAACAAATATGTAACTCAACCCCACCCTTCTAAGAAACCTCTCAGCTTCTGGCAGTGCCTTCCACAGCTGAAAAATCAAGAGCTGGAAGTTAAGAGTGAGTCAATCGATGGTGTCCAAACTGATTCATCCATCTCTCAAAGTATACAATAAATGAAGAGGGATAGAGAGTGGATTTGGAAGTGGAAACAAGTTATTCAGCAGTTGAGCAATAGACAGATATAAATATAGATATATTTATATAGATATATCTGTGTGTGTGTGTGTGTGTGTGTGTGTGTATGTAAATACATTGACATGTTCAGAGAAGGGAGGGGCGATGGAGGAAGATAGAGAAGAGAGATCTGTGCTATGCTACAAACTTCCTTATGTTTATCTCCTAGAGCTAAAGGATAAGCGTTTCTTCAGTGTATAATACCTAGGAATTGAATTGCTCTGTCATCTTTATCTTCACTATTAAAATGCTGGATAATGTCATATGGTTTTCCCAAGTATTTGTTTGAATGTGTACTCCAATCACCTGTCTATGACAATTCCTTTTTCAGCTTTAGCTTTTTATAGTACTTAATATCAATCGGTTTCTCAAACTTTCCCTTATTCATAGTAAGTTTCAGCAACATTTTAAAAAAATATCTGTTGAGTTTTCTTCCTCAGGGAACTATTGTTTAAGGTTCTTTTTGTCTATTTTACTATTTTTTCTTATTTATCATCTACTTCTCATTAGATAAATAGGAAGGTTGATAGATACATATATAGATATTAATCAGTCATACAAATTGGAAATAACTTATTTGTATTTCTATTATCTTTACAGGGTCTTTTATTAATCACATGTTCTCAATTTTCAGGTAGTTTTTATGGCTATGGGTTTTTATCCTTGTTTAAAAAATTCTTTTCTACGCAGAGCTCAGAGAACATGAGTATTGTGCCACAGATATCGGGTCTTCTGCTTCATTTTTTAGACTTTGATTTGGATAATTTCTGTTGCTTTTTTTTTTTTTCAAAATCATCTTTTTTTCAGCTATGCAGAGGAATAGCGTGTGTGTTGATTTCTTCCCTTTATTTACTTGTTTTTTTTTTAATAATTTAGAGTTGTGTGGTTTATAGATTTCCATTTTTTTATTATACTTTAAGTTCTGGGGTACATGTGCAGATCATGCAGGATTGTTACATAGGTATACACAGGCCATGGTGGTTTGCTGCCTCCATCCCCCCATCACCTACATTAGGTATTTCTCCCATTGTTATCCCTCCGCAATCTCCCCACCCCCTGCTATCCCTCCCCTAGCCCTCCATCCCCCAAAAGACCCCAGTGTGTGATGTTACCCTCCCTGTGTTCATGTGTTCTCATTGTTCAACATCCACCTATGAGTGAGAAAATGCAGTGTTTGGTTTTCTGTTCTTGTTTCAGTTTGCTAAGAATGATAGTTTCCAGATTGATCCATGTCCCTGCAAAGGACACGAACTCATCCTTTTTTATGGTGCATAGTATTCCATGGTGTATATATGCCACATTTTCCTTGACAAGTCTGTCATCGATGGGCATTTGGGTTGGTTCCAGGTCTTTGCTACTGTAAACAGTGCTACAATGAACATACTTGAGCATGTGTCTTTATAATAGAATGATTTATAATCCTTTGGATATATACCCAGTAATGGGATTGCTGGGTCAAATAGTATTTCTTTTTCTAGATCCTTGAGGAATTGCCACACTGTCTTTCACAATGATTGAACTAATTTACACTCCCACCAACAGTGTAAAAGCGTTCCTATTTCTCCACATCCTCTCCAGCATCTGTTGCCTCCAGATTTTTTAATGATCGCCATTCTAACTGGCGTGAGATGGTATCTCAATGTGGTTTTGATTTGCATTTCTCTAATGACTGGTGATGATGAGCATTTTTTTATGTGCTTGTTGGCCTCATATATGTCTTCTTTTGGAAAGATCTTTTATTCCTGCCTCTCTTATTTTCTTGGTCAGTTTTTTTAGGAGTTTATCAATTTTATTGATCTTTTCAAATAACTAACTTTTGGCTTGATGAATTTCTACACCTGTTCACACATGTTACCCTTCTTTGGCAGTAGATCTTTTAGCCTACTTACCCTCATTATTTTAAAGTCATCCACCTACTAGTTTGCTACAGTAGTGGTGATTGTCTCTAATTCTCTTTCTCCCACTGACAACTCTCTCTGATATTGTATTCCATGAGTGATTTTGTGTAAATCTCGAGTACTCTCTTTTTTAAATGTCTGGGATAGCCTTGCTCTCTCTCTACAGCAGTCCCGGCCTGGTGTTTGTTTCATGGAATAATGTTTCAAGTTGTTTTTTTTTTTTCTCTTCTTTGTCATCTCCATTCTGTTGGTAAATTGCAATTTTCTTTAAATTTATCAGTAACAAGTAATGTTTCAAATGTTCAACATAAAATCTATTAAGATGTGTTGTGATAAACTTTTAAGTCTCTGTTGTAATTTATGTTCCACTTTTCCCCTTCTATTTTTAATGTATTCTTTTTTTCTTTACTATACTTGTCATAAATATATCAATTTTCTTAGCCTTATCAAGAAACTACTTTTGGCTCTGTTGCTTGTTTCTGTTTTATGTTTGTTTTACATTTCATTAATTTCTGCTCTTCATTACTTATTTTTCTCTAATACTTGACAGCTAATTAGGCTGTTTATTTCCTAACTTCTTATGTTGAATTTTTAGGTTATTAATATTTAGCCTGTCTTCTTTTTTGACATAATTAAGGCTCTACATTTCTAAGAACAGCTTCATAAGCATATCATAACTTTTATATATATATTGTTATAACTTTTATATTACGTTTTATTTCTGAATACTTTCTAGTTCCCAGTATTGTTTTTATTTGGTTCATGGGTTGTTTGGAAACGTAATCTTTAAATTTCCATGGATATGGGTGTTTAAAGTTATTTTTATTTCTATTAATTTAAAATGTAACTTGATTATGATTAAACATTATAATCTACATTATATCGTTCCTTTAAAATTTATTGAAACTTGCCTTATAATCTACCACATAATGAATTTCTTTAAATATTCCATGTATTCTTATAGCAAATGAGAATATTTTTAGTACCCTATATCTAGTAGATCTAGCTTATTAATCTGCTATATTCTGACCTATGTTTATACCATTGATCTATTAATTACTGACAAAAAGTATACTGAAATCTTTCACTATAATGATATTTTTGCATATTTCATCTTTTATATCTGTAAATTTTTCCAATAGTTGTTTTGAGCCCATGTATTATGTACAAAAACTATGGAATTTGTATGTCTTCTTTGTGAATTAAAACTTCAATCATTATGACACAACCTTATTTATTTTAAGTATTACTCTTTGTGTTAAGTCTATTTTGTTTGTTACAAGCTCATCTTTTTGTTAACATTTGACTGGTCAGTATGATTCCACCCTTTGATTTTCAAACTTCTGCATTCTAATGTTTTGACAGTGTCATATGGCTAGATGTAGCAAATTGAGGACTAAATGTCTTTTACTGTCAGTTAAATAATTTTTGCCATATGTACTCATTGGTTATCTGAATATTTTAATTTATTCATTTTCTTTATCCTGTTTTCAGTATATCCTGTTTTTGCTCATTATTTGCTTTCCTTTCTGTCTTTTTTTATTGAGGTTCTATTTTTGCCATCATTTATTTCCTTCTACTAGATTGCAATTTACATTCTTTATATATCATCTTTTAGTGTTTACCTTAGTTATTTTAAGCACCAAAGTCAAAATAGGTAAATTGCCTTTTTGTTATGTTGTCATCTTCTATGTGACAAGCTTCTTTTCCTAACATGGGGAGAAGGTAGTTCTATTAGACTCTCTGGCTTAGATAAGCCATAGATTGTCCTCCTGTCTCCTAATCCTGATCAGGTGACAGGAAAGAAGCTCAGGGTCACCATATTTCTGGTGTTACTATCAACCTGAAAAACTAATTCAACATTCATCTTCCAGTTTTACCACTTTCACTTTTTAAAGTTGTAATTTTTAAAAAATCTTACCAGCTTATGAATGTGTAGTTATTTTTGTGTATTTCCTTCAGATTTGTGTTATAGCTGTTTAGGGTTGTTTATGGTATTTAACTAATCATATTACCAGATACTGAATTCCCTCAGAATAATTTGTTCTTAAAACTCTGTGTTTATAACAATGGGAGTATACACATTTAAAATCTCAAATGTAATCTTTTCAATTGATCACTAACTCTATTTTATTTCAATTTTGAAATATTAACATTCATAAATTAAAATTACTCCAGGAACAATTGTAAAATATTTGCTATGAGCTGGTCCAGAGTTGAGTAAAGTAATGCATTTCTGAATCCTTCAGGTGACAGAATATCCTATGCAACTCTTCTTTGATCATGAATGGCCTTTCTGATTCCAGGGAGAGTCAGAAAATGAAAGGCGTATTTATGAAAGTTAGAATTCAGAAACCAAATGTTGATCTAAGAAGTAAGCAGCACTGCAGTATCTACTGGAATTACCACAAGATAGTCTTCCTCAACACAGTTTCAAATTAACCATGTGGATTGGGGACATTATAATAGTGTCTTCAGACTGATACTTGCTCTGAATTTAGGATGCTTTTGTAGATCTGCCCAATCTTTTGTGATTAAGGTTACCACATTGCTAATCCCCTTGTACTATTGAGCATGTAATAAGAATTTAGTATAGACTTTTTTCTAGAATGATAGGGGGGTAACATTTTGTTCTAGTCAGTATTAGATGATATAAAATATATCCCATCACCAACTCCTGTTAATTAGAATGCCTATTATACCCTACAAGATTTTGAGCTCAATACATTACATTCTTGAAGAAATGTATTCTGTTTTGCAGAAAAAATTGTGGAGGTAAGAACTGCCAAAGTTCTGGAAATAAATCCTAATGGATGGGTAGTTGGTCTGAAACCTAGCTGCTCCATGATTAACAAAACTGGTTGGCAGCAAAAAAGAGAGTGCCAGAGATGTGTATGCTGCATAAAAACTGCTCATTAAATCAAGCTTCATATAAAATGGATTTTGATAAAGAGTTTTATTTGCAGATATTCTGGCACTTTCTAACGGGAGTGCATAACAATCGTGAAAACACATATACTTTCTCACATATATGTAGCTTTCTTTTCTGTCAAATGAATATAGAAATTTAAATGGAAGGCTAATTTTCCTGAGGATAGATCAGTTCCATTATACTATAAGGTAAAAACCTCTACTTGAGGCATTCTTGTTTAATTTACGGCATACAAGAATGTGCAGAAGGCTTTTCAAATACTGCACAAAAATATTATAATTTAACTTAAAAAATTGAAAAATTTATAAGCTATATAAAATTTTTATATAAAAAGATTTTCTTAATAAAGGATAAGTAGGCCTGGCGCGGTGGCTCAAGCCTGTAATCCCAGCACTTTGGGAGGCCGAGGCGGGTGGATCACGAGGTCAAGAGATCGAGACCATCCTGGTCAACACGGTGAAACCCCGTCTCTACTAAAAATACAAAAAATTAGCTGGGCATGGTGGCGCGTGCCTGTAATCCCAGCTACTCAGGAGGCTGAGGCAGGAGAATTGCCTGAACCCAGGAGGCGGAGGTTGCGGTGAGCCGAGATCGCGCCATTGCACTCCAGCCTGGGTAACAAGAGTGAAACTCCGTCCCAAAAATAAATAAATAAATAAATAAATAAATAAAAATAAAGGATAAGTAGCACCAAATAAATGTTTCATAAAAAACGGATTCAGCTTTACTGCATACAGACGCACTAACAAAATAGTTGCTTAATTTGCTAAAAAATACTTCATTTAAAAATACTCAAATTCAAATTACTAAGCCAATATAATAAAGCAACATACAAGGTAGGACTGTGACCTCATTTTTTTTTTAATATCTCAATTTCCCCTTCTCTATGACTGAGATATGTTCAAACATTTCATAATGTTTCTGTCTGATTTCTTGAATCTGTGAATTCAAGTTTTTCACGTGCCATCAGGGTAATGAGTGGACTCTCTGTTACATAACTTAGATGATGACATGACCTTTGGGTGAATACAACCCAGGGGCAGTCAAATAAACCTTCATATTCTCAAAGGACAATGAGGTGCAATAGCATACATTTTTGATAAATTAAACATTTAGACAAAAGAGATAAATCACCAATAAAGCAGTTCATATCAGGACATTTGATTTATTGTTGTTAATTCTTTTCCTGGAGTTGGACCATGTTCAGTGTAAACCTTTTATAATCATTTTCATATCACAAGCCTTTAATACATGCTTATGAGGTGAACATATAAACTCTATTTTTACTGATTTCAAACATTGGTGCAAATAAAAAGGGTAAAATCAATGAAGATTCTATTTAAAAGGTGAATAGCAGTGGAGAAAGAAATTTAATTTGTAATCTAGGAGGATGTTGCAAGAAAGAATAAATAAAAATGGATGATACATTACTTGCTCATGGTTGACTCACTCATTCAAATACAAGTTTTGCCTCTTGCTCTTACATATACTGTGTGTGTGCATGCATACATGCATGCGTATGCACATGTGTGCATGTATCAAGATAGATCTAGATATAATAAGTACCTCTGTTAATATATCTGAGGGGTTCAAACTTATTTTCATATCTCCTGATTCTACCTGCTCTACTACCTATATTTTTAATACTTTGATTTGCAGATATTTTGTTTTCTTATAGAAAAAAGTCCCAGCCAGAAGGGAAATATATATCCAGGAAACCCTAGCTCAAGCATCATCTCCTTTATAAATACTTTGTCCATTTTCTTAGGTAATCAAGTTATTCTGCTGTAATTATAAATAAATATCTATTATAGTATGTGTTCTTTATGTTTTTCTTTTTGCTAAAGTTATAGATCAGGTTTTCTTCCTGTTTGCATTGCTGGGGAGAGAGGGACAGAGGCAGGATAGATTGAGAGAAAGAGAAATCAAACACTGCCTTCCACTTTCGAAGTAGTTAATTCATGAGTAGCAGCTTTGACTTAGTAATCCTATAAGGTGAAAGTCTGAATTGCCTTCAAACATATGACTGCCTCAGAGGTTGTCTCCAGTGTTGAAAATTATTTTCTTATTACGTGATACCCATGACAGATAACCATCTACATGTATAAGACAAATTAAGCTACATATATATTCCTGAGAGTTGGAGAGAACATTAGCAAAAAGAGCTCTGTGTGTGGACATGAGTTTTATCTCAGTAGCTCTGCCATGAAAATAAATACATCTTTTCTCACAAAAAACACAAAAGGAAAAATAGTCCACTAGATTTCTCTAATTAGTTTGAATAATTAGTTGTTTGGAAGTAGGGGAAAATTTTAGGGGGATGGGTTAATGTTCTCTCCCTCTGGGGGAAAAATTACCAAAACAGCACCTTGCTCTGATTCCAGCTGCTTTTGGAAGGGGTGAAGTCCAGAAAAGGTATGTATATTCTACCAACATGATCTATGGGGAAGAAAAGGCTTTATGATGGTCATAAATCTCACAACCTCTGTGAAAAAGTCTAGAGCAGGAGCGTGATGCCATCCACCTGACATATATAAATGATGCATTTTCTGCTAGAGCCACAGCTCATCTCCATAATCCACACAACTGCTGAGAAGACAAAGTGAGAAATGCAGTTTATCCGATGCCATAGCTAAAACAAAATAAGCTGCAGTTAATCATTTATTGACCTCCACAAATAATAATCCTAGAAAGTAAACACCAGCAGTAGACTGCAGTGATCTAAGGAATTTTGTGGTAAATCTTGCACTTATAAATAAAACCATGCACAACAACCAATTTTGGCACTTATATGAAAACATAGGTATTATACACTTATTTTATTTCACTAGTTTCATTCTCAGGAATCAAGTTTCACCTTATACATGAAACTATTAGAGTATTATAGTAAAAGAAGTTTCATTTTTAAAACTTTAAAGACCAATTATTTGAATGAACCCCCAAAACTTCCACATGAATTGAACTTTATAATCAGAGTAAAAAAAAAAAAGGCTTTAGAATTTCAATTAATTTGTTTATTCTGTAATGTTGACAGTTTATGATGCACATATCACAGGTATTCTAATATTACTTTTGGTCTGTGGAAATGAGAGAGGCATGTTAATAAATGGAATAGTCTTTCATAATATTGTATTATTAGTCCATTTTCACACTGCCATAAAGACATACCCAAGATTTGGTAATTTCTAAAGGAAAAAGGTCTAATGGACTCATAGTTCCACATGGCTAGGGAGGCCTCAGGAAACTTACAATTGTTGCAGAAGGTAAAGGGGAAATGAAAACCTTCTTCACAGGGTGGCAGGAGAGAGAGAAAGTGTAGGAGGAAGAGCCCCTTATAAAACCATTTTGTGGCTTTACTCACTATCATGTAAGTTGTTGTGAGAAGAAGTAATCACTATCATGAGGGCAGCATGGGAGAAATTGCCTCCATGATCCAATCACCTCTCACCAGCTCCCTCCCTGGACACCTGGGGATCACAATTCAAGATCAGATTTGGGTGGGGACACAGAGCCAAACCGTATGAAACACCCTGCCATTTCCTCCCCACTTCCAATGTTTAATCCTTTCTTTGGGTCTCTGAGACAATGACCATTCAGAGAACCAAAGGGGAACTGGAAATAGCAGCTCTCTGCTTTTCTTCTTAGGGAGAACAGTTGTTTGTCAATAAATTATTTTCCCCATAACCCTGATACTCCTTTTCCCTTCTGTCATGCTGTTGTCCCAACCTAACTGTCCTCTTATGCCACACTATTGAGAAAAGAAATGAAGGCTGAGAATGCAAAGTTGCTGACCTCATTTCACTCACTCATTAAATATATATATTTAGATGAAATAAACTATACAAAATGGCTTTCTGATTTATCAGTCCTCATAACTTTTAATTAACATTTCCATATTAAAAAACATACCATTACTTCAGAGAATGCAGATATTTATGGCATTCATCCTCTCATTCATACTTAACACAGGAATACACATTTGATATAATGGAAAATTTGTAATATATATAAAGACACATGTATATAATCTATAACATAGATATATATGTATATGAGTTCCTTTTATTCATAGTAGTGGTTATTAACAGAGAGCATATTCCAATATCTTAGAATCTTATGGGAAATAAAAATGCACATTTTGTCCAGTTAAGGTAAATGTTTTAGACTTTGTACATAGTATTCAGCTCCTTATATATGTTAATGGACTGCTAGGCACCTTCACATTTCATTTCTTGTGGATGAAACCAATTGGATAAACAATTGCAAAGATACAAAGCAAATAAAAAATTCATTTTTGCTATTATCCAAAATCATTTTATGCAGAAAGGAAAAAGTGAACAGATATTTAAGTTACTTTAGCTATAATACATTGAGAAGACTTGGTTATAAGCAAAAGCAGTGATATCAACTGATACAATCAGATGTTTGTCATCAAAGATACTTCCTTTTCTTATAGAACTTTTAAAATATATTCTTAAATTGGTACTTTTGTGTATATATTTTCTTTTCTGTAGATTTTAAACTGCATCAAGGGTGAGGAACAGGACCTAAAATCAGCTTTTGTCTCCCTCAGTATTTCATATGTGCTATTGTGAACTAATGTTTGTAGATTGATAAATTATTTTAAAAGCACAGGTCTAGACCTAAGTCCATTCTTGCCTTGTCACATCATAACAGCAATGGAATCAGGCTTTTTCTTATTAGAATAATTGTGCTTCCTCACTGCTACTGGCTCTACAGGGGCGCAAGGATGTCTCCCCCATACTGCCATGCCAAACACTCCAACACATTCTTGTTCCTACTGCAAGCCACCTGCCAGGGTCATAGCCACCCTTCCACATGTTTCCAAGAATGTCGCTTGCTCAGCCAAGCACCACATCCCAACCATCAGAACTTGGGCTATTTGCTCTTCTAGCAGGATTATTTGGTATAATGTAGAAGCTAAATTTGAAAGTTGTGGCTACCCTTAAACACACACACACTATAGAAAGGTGAAAGCTGGACTAACAAGTAAATTTTCTATGAAGAGACTGCTGAAATGCAGTCAACAAAAATAAACTTTTCAGGTAGATAAGTCACACAGTAGAGATTTTTAAAAAGTCAAAAGACTGATTTATGTGGTCCACATACTCAGATATTTGTAATATAGCTGAGGTGATATGGTTTGAATGTGTGTCCCCTCCAAAGCTCATGTTGAAATGTGATTTCCAATGTTGGAGTTGGGGCCTACTGGGAGGTGTTTGGGTCATGAGGGTGGATTCCTCTTGAATGACTTGGTGCCCTTCTCATGGTAATGAGTAAGTTCTCCCTCTGAGTTCACAGGAGATCTGCTTGTTTAAAAGAGTGTAGCACTTTCTTACTCCTCACCATGTGACAGGCTGGCTCCTCTTCACCTTCTGCCATGATTGTAAGCTTCCAGAGACCCTCATCTGGAGCCAAGCCTATGCTGGCACCATGTTTCTGGTATAGCGACCAAAATAAACCTCTTTTCTTTATAATTTACACCATCTCAGGTATTCCTTTACCTGAATACCAGGTAAAGCAATGCAAATGAACTAACACGTGAGGTTACATTACATTTTGTGTAAAATTAAAAATAAGAGGTCATTTTAAAATAGCAACTTAATTCAATTACAGATGATTTTTAATTATATTTCAAACAGACCTATAACACAGAAGAAAATATAACAAAAATATATGTGTTCACCATTATAGATTGAGCAGAGGATGACATCTTGCTATATAGGCTTTATATATTTACAGGAAAAAAAAAGGTTTTCTGATGATAAAAGTAATCAATGTTGATTATTAAAAATATAAGAAAAAATGTATCATATATATGTGTGTGTGTGTGTGTGTGTGTGTGTGTGTGTGCGCTATACCTGATTTACAATTGGGATACTATCAAAAATATTGTTTTCTTAAAATATTGTTTTAAAATATGATTTTCAGATTTTCATCTTCTATCTGCTATCATTGACCTATTATTAGATAATTATGTTGTCTTTATTTTTTACTATCATAAAGAATTCTAGGATGAACCTGGAGGCCATTATGTTAGGGGAAATAAGACTGGCACAGAATGGTAAATACTACATGATCTCCCTCATATGTAGAACTTAAAACAGTAGATTTCATAGAAATAGAGAATAGAAAGCTGGTTACCAGAGACTGGGGTGGTATGTGAGAGTGGATTGGTGAGATGTTGGTCAAAAAATACAAAGTTTCAGTCTGATAAGAAGAATAAGTTCAGGAGATCCATTGTACAATATTGTGGCTATAGTTATAACGATATATTGTATTCTTAAAAATGCTGCTGGTAGATATTGTTTCACCAAAATATTATAATGAAGTAATGCATATGTTAATTAGCTAGATTTATTCATTTCATAATGTATATATACTTTAAAACATCATGTTGTACACAATAAATACATATAATTTTATCTGTCAGTTTATAAAAGTATTACAAGAAAGTCAATAATCATAACTGATTCATTTCTTACCCTTACTCCCCATATTCAACCCCTCAACAGCATCAATGAGCTATAACTTCAAATGTAAATGAAAACTGCATTCTTCCTTCTCTGGCTTAAATTTTTAAAGATAGTACAGCATTAATACTCAAAGTATGGTCTGTGGACTATCAGTACCCCTATCACATAAGAGACTGTTAAATATGGAAAATCTCAGGCCCTATCTCAAACCTACTGAGTCAGAATCTGAACTTCAACCTGATTCATAAGAGAATCATATCAATAGCAAAGTTGGAGAAGAATCATTGATATAGTTTGGCTGTGTCCCCACCCAAATGTCATCTTGAATTGTAGCTCCCATAATTCCTA
This sequence comes from Cebus imitator, assembly GCF_001604975.1. Lineage (NCBI taxonomy): Eukaryota > Metazoa > Chordata > Mammalia > Primates > Cebidae > Cebus > Cebus imitator. The sequence goes on along the minus strand of NW_016107920.1, from coordinate 27,739 downwards.
TTTGTCATGGGAGGAACCCAGCAGAAGGTTATTAAATCATGGGGGTAGATATTTCTCATGCTGTTCTCCTAATAGTGAATAAGTCTTACAAGATATGATGGTTTTGTAAAGGGGAGTTCCCCTGCAGAGACTCTCTTCCCTGTCACCATGTAAGATGTCTCTTTGCTCTTCCTTTGCTTTCCACCATGATTGTGAGGCCTCCTTGGCCATGTGGAACTGTGAGTCCATTAAACCGCTTTCCTTTAAAAATTACCCAGTCTCAGGTATGCCTTTAGTAGCAGCATGAGAACAGACTAATAGAGTAAATTGGCACGGATAGAGTGGGGTACTGCTGTAAAGATAACCAAAAATGTGGAAGCAACTTTGCAACTGGGTGAAGGCAGAGGCTGAAACAGTTTGGAGGGCTCAGAAGAGGATGGGAAGATGTGGGAAAGTTTGGAACTTCCTAGAGACTTGTTGAATGGCTTTGACCAAATGCTGCTCGTCTCAGATGGAGATGAGGAACTTGTTGGGAACTGGAATGAAGATTACTCTTGCTATGTTTTAGCAAAGAAATGGTGCCATTTAACCCCTGCCCTAGAGATTTGTGGAACTTTGAACTTCAGAGAGATGGTTTAGAGCATCTGACGGAATATATTTCTAAGCAGCAAAACATTCAACAGGTGATTTGTGTGCTGCTAAAAAACATTAAATGTTATGTATTCACAAAGATATGGTTTGGAATTGGAACTTAGGTTTAAAAGGGAAGCAGAGCATAAAAGTTCAGAAAATTTGCAGCCTAACAATGCAATAGAAAAGAAAACCCCATTTTCTGAGGAGAAATTCAAGCGAGCTACAGAAGTTTGCATAAGTAATGAGCCAAATGTTAATTGCCAAGACAATGGGAAAATGTCTACAGGGCATGTCGGAGGTCTTCACCGCAGCCCCTCTTATCACAGGCCCAGAGGCCTACAAGGAAAAACAGTGGTTTTATGGGCTGGGCCCAGGGCCCTCCTGTTGTGTGCAGTCTTGGGGCTTGGTGCCCATCTTCCCAGCCATGGCTAAAAGGGCCAAAGTACAGCTTGGGCTATGGCTTCAGAGGGTAAAAGCCCCAAATCTTGCACATTTCCATGTGGTGTTGAGCCTTTAGTTGCACAGAAGTCAATAATCAAGATTTGGGAACCTCCAACTAGATTTCAGAGGATGTATGGAAACACCTAGGTCCAGGCATAAGTTTTCTGCAGGGTCAGGGAGCTCATGGAGAACATCAGCTAGGGCAGTGCAGAAGGGAAATGTGAGGTCGGAGCCCCCTCACAAAGTTCCCACTGGAGTACTGCCTAGTGGACCTGTGAGGAGAGGACCACCGTTCTCCAGAACCCAGAATGGAAGATCCACCAACAGTTTGCACCTTGTACCTGGAAAAGCCACAGATACTCAACACTAGCCATGAAAGCAGCCAGGACGGGGGCCATACCCTGCAAAGCCACAGGAGCAGAGTTGCCCAAGGCCATGGGAGCACACCTCTTGAAGTGTGACATGGAATCAAAGGATATCATTTTCGGAGCTTTAAGATTTGATTGCCTCACTGGATTCTGGACTTGTGTGGGGCCTGCAGCCCCTTGGTTATGGCCAATTCCTCCCATTTGGAAAAGGTGTATTTACTCAATGCCTGTACCCCTATTGTAGGTAGAAAGTAACTAAGTTGCTTTTGTTTTTACAGGCTTATAGGCAGAAGGGACTTGTGTTGTCTCAGATAAGATTTTAGAATCTGAACTTTTAAGTTAATGCTAAAATGAGTTAAGACTTTGGTGGACTGTTGGGAAGGCATGATTGGTTTTGAAATGTGAGGAAATGAGATTTGGGAGGGGCTGAAGTGGAATGATAAGGTTTGACTCTGTCTCGACCCAAATCTCATCTTGAATTATAGCTCTTGTAATTCCCAAGTGTCATGGGAGGGGCCCAGTGGAAAGTAATTGAATCACAGAGGGGGGTCTTTCTTATGTCATTTTTGTGATAGTGAATAAATCCTGATGGTTTTATAAAGGGAAGTTCCCCTGCACGTACTCTCTTGCCTGCCACCATCTAAGATGTGCCTTTGCTCTTTCTTCATCTTCTGCCCTGATTGTGAGGCCAACCCAGACATGTGAAACTGTGAGTCCATTAAACCTCTTTCCTTTATAAATTCCCCAGTCTCACATATGTCTTGATTAGTAGCATGAGAACAGACTAATATAATCACTGTGCTAAAAATCACCACCATCTCCTAATTCCTTTAGCGTCCTAGCTGGTCTCCCTACTACTTCTCCCGTGTTATACTCTGTTCTCTCTTCAACCAAAGTGACTTTGCTAATAAGTTTGATCATTTTTCAGTATTTTCCTGCTGAAAATTCTCCAGTAATTTTCACTGGGCTTAGAACAAAATCCAAATTATTTTCCAAGTTTTAGAAATCTCCCTGCCTATCTAGCTCTTCATCTTCTGTGTCTCTTCCTTCTCTCACTATGCTCTGACTAGTCTTATTCATACACTTTTTTTTTTTTTTCTGTTGCTCATTCCACTTTCATTTCCTACTTGTCCTTCTGCTTCCTCTGCTTGGGAAAGTATTATCTCCCCAGAGCCATGGTGGCTTCTTTATATTAGTTAGCTGGAATGTCACTGCCTTGGGGAGCTCTTTTCTCCTTCTCACTGCCTTCCAATTTACCATGTTTTGTTATTTTCATAGTTCTTATGTAATCAGCATTTTTATTCATTGCACTTTTAATTGTTTGCCTTCTCCTACAAAAAAAAAAATAAGCTGCATAATACATGTTTGGAAGTAGGGCCCAGAACACTAATTTTTATGAGGATCATGCTTGATAGATATTTGTTGAATAAATGGATGCTGTGGTAATCATTCTTGTACACTAAACTTTGTGTACATCATTGAAGATTTCCTAAGCATAATTCACCTGAATTTTTTTTCATGGAATCTCTTGATTTAGAAATTGAAAGCATATCATGATATTGAATTATAGATCATCTCATCAATTAATCAATTAGAGGGTAAACAAACACACACACACACAATTTTATGTGACTATTTCCCAAGTTAATTGGGGAAATCAGAATCTTAAGTGTTTTTTGCTAACTACTGAAACTTGGACAACTTTGATAATACTCTGGCATTTATATTCTTTAGCTTCCATTTTCTTTAATGGAATATTCATCTCCTTTTCCCATGTACCTGTTGGAGTGCTTATGCTTTTCTAATTGTTTTTTAAAGTTTTGGTGAACTATTTAGGGGTTTCTACATATAAGGTCATGTCATCGGCAAACATAGCCAGTTTTAATTCTTCTATCCAATTTGCTTTTCCTCCTTTGATTGGTCTGGCTCGGACTTCCATTGCAATATGGAATAGAAGTGGTGAGAGTGGGCCTCCTTGTCTTGGTCTTGATCTTAGAGAAAAAGCTTCCCACCTTTTACTTTAGGTAGGATGTAAACTGTGGGCTTGCCATATATGGCCTTTATTATATTAAGGTACATGCCTTCTATATCTAATATGCTGACAGTTTTTTTCATCTTGAAAGGATGTTGAATTTGACAAATGCCTCTTCTGCATCTATTTAGATGATTATATTATTTTATCCTTCATTCTGTTAATGTGCTGTGTGTATCACATTGATTTACGTATGCTGAGCCATTCTTGTATCCCTGAGATAAATTCTACTTGATTATGGAGTAAGATTCTCTTAATGCACTACTGAATTCAGTTTACTAGCATTTTGTTGAGGATTTTTGCTTGTATGTTCATCAGGGATATTAGCCTACAATTTTATTTTCTTACAGTGCTCTTGTCTGACTTTGGTACCAGGGTAATGCTGGTCTCATAAAATTAGTTTGGAAGTGTTTCCTCATCTTAGAATTTGGGAAGATTTTGAGAAGGATTGAAATTAATTCTTTAAATGTTTGGTAGACTTCAGCTGTGAAGCCATGTGGTCCTGGTATTTTTTTCACTGGGAGAATTTTCTTTTTATGGATTCAATCTCTCTACTTGTTATTGATCTGTTTAGATTTTGTATGTCTTCATGATTCAGCCTTAGTATGTTGTATGTTTCTAGGAATTTATCCATTTCTTTTAGGTTACCCGATTCATTAGTGTATAATTGTTCATAGTAGTGTTTTATGATACTTTTTGCTTCTGTATAAGTTGTAATGTCTACTTTTTAATTTATAATTTATTTATTTTTGTCTTTTGTATTTTTTTGGCTAGTCTAGCTAAAGAATTTACAACCTTGTTTTGTCTCTTTTAAAAAACCATCAGTTTTGTTTACCTTTTCTACCATTTCTTTAGTC
>NW_016107920.1:17711-23329 GCF_001604975.1 Cebus imitator | reverse complement strand
TATCTTTATAAACTTCTCTCAGAACTTTTCTGAATCTTATGGAATTTGGTATGATGTGTTTCCAATTTTGTCTCATGATATTTTTTATTTATTTCTTGGTTTCTTTAACCCATTTGTTGTTCAGGAATGTCTGTGGTAATTTACACATTTTCACATTTTCCAATTATTCTCCTGTTATTGATTTCTAGTTTTATATCCTGTGGCTGCAAAAGATACTTGATATGATTTTAATGTTTTTAATTTAAGACTGGATTGTGGCCTAATATGTGATCTATTATGGATAATGTTTCATGTACTCTTCTAAAGAATATATATTCTACAGCTGTTGGATGGAATGTTCTGTATTTGCCTATTAGGTCCATTTGAGCTGTGATGTCCAAGTATGCTGTGTTCTTATTTATTTTCTCCATGGATGATCTATACATTGTTGAAAGTGGGGTATTGATGCCCCCTACTGCATTGCTGTCTATTTCTCTCTTCAATTCTGTTAATATTTACTTTATATATTTAACTGTTCCAAAATTGACTACATATATATTATATATATATAATGTAAAAGTATATTAGTTCATTCTCACATTGCTATAAAGAACATACCTAAGACTGGGTAATTTGTAAAGGAAAAAGGTTTAATTGACTCACAGTTCCACATGGCTGGGGATGCCTCAGGAAATTTACAAGCATAGCAGAAGGGGAAGCAAGCACCTTCTTTGTAGTGCAGCAGGAAAGAGAGTGTATGTGTGAAAAAGGAACTGTCAAACACTTATAAAACTATTAGCTTTCATGAGAACTTACTATCAGGGGAACACCATGGAGGAACCACCTCCATGATCCAATTACCTCACATCAGGCCCCTCCCTCGACACATGGGAATTATAGTTTGAGATGCGATTTGGGTGGGGACACAAAGCCAAACCAACTCAATAAGATACAATTATATCCTCTTGATTAATTGACCCTTTTTCATTATATAATGATCTTCTTTGTCTCTTGTTAGGGTTGTTGACTTAAAGTCTGTTTTGTCTGATACAAGTATAGCCATCCCTACTCTTTTTTTTTTTTTTTTTTTTTTTTTTTTTTTTTTTTTTTTTTTTTTGGTTACTATTCATTAAAGTGGAATATCTTTCCATTCTTTCCTGGTAAGCATATGTGTGTTTTTAAAGATGAACTGAGTCTCTTATAGGTAGCACATAGTAGCATCTTGTTTTTATTTTATTATATGTTCAGCCACTATATTTCTTATTATTGAAGAATGTAATCCATTTAAATTTAAAGTAATTATGGATAGGTAAGAACTTACAATTTCCATTTTTAATTGTTTTCTGAATTTTGCTGTTTCATTCTTCTGTTTTGCGTGCTGACTTCCTTTGTGATTTGATAATTTTTTGTGGTGGTATGCTCTGAGGTTTTTCTTTGTGGTTGCCGTGAGGCTCAGGAAAAATGTCTTATAATTGTAACCATCTATTTTCAGGTGATTACAACTTAACTTTAAATGTGTAAAAAAAACTACACTTTAACTTCTCCTCCCCGCAACATTGTATGTTATTGATATCACAGTTTATATCCTTTATACATTGTATATCCATGAACAAATTATAATAGTTATAGTTATTTTTAATGCTTTTATCTTTTAATGTTTGTCCTAAAGTTAAAAGTGATTTGTGCACCACCATTACACTATTAGAGTATTCTGAATTTGACTGTATTCTTACCTTTACAGTTTTTATGCATTCATATTTTCATGTTCTTACTTTGTGCCCTTTTATTTCAAGTTGATGTCATTTAGTTTTCTATCTGTTTTTTTCTAGTAGCTCACAGAACTTCTTTAAGGCGACTGATATGGTTTGGCTGTATCTCCACCCAAATTGCATCTTGAATTCCCATATGTTGTGGAAAGAACCTGGTGGGAGGTAATTGAATCATGGGGGCAGGTCTTCCCTATACTGTTCTTGTGATAATGAATAAGTCTCACAACATCTGATGGCTTTATAAGGCAGAGTTTCCCTACACAATCTCTCTCTCTTTGCCTGCTGCCATTCATGTAAGATGTAACTTGCTCCTTCTTATTGTCTTCTATGATTGTGAGGCCTCCCCAGTCATGTGGAACTGTGAGTCCAATTAAACCTCTTTCTTTTGTAAATTGCCCAGTCGTGGCTAGATCTTTATTAGCAGCATGAAAACTGACTAATACAGTGACTATTTTGAATTCTCTGTCATGTATTTTGTAGGTTTCATTATCTCTGTACCTCTCCAATATCTTTCAGTGGATCCTTCATATTTAGCCATACTCCTTTCATAATCTCCACTTCTAACTGATTGCTACCATCATTTGGTAAAAACTGTAAGTGGTTTGGAAGCAGATATTCCTTGGTTCAAATTCAGACTCAAACACATTTTACTGAGGATCTTGCACTAATCATTTCACCCTTTTAAGCCTCAATTCTTTCACGTAGCAAATCCTGTCTACTAAATATGCCCTGACTGCTAGTTCCTATATGCATGTCTTACAGCCTCCTATTATAAGTGCCTATAACTCTCTGCCTGAGAGATTTCTTAGTTTACAGAAACATGATTAGCCTGACTGTGGAGCACTGTGAAATTGCTGGTTGGTTGATGGGTCTGTAAGCAGCCTTGAGAGAATGATAGATACAAGTTGGAGGTTATAGACTTGGATTTCTTATCCCTTGGGTAGGATAACTATGAGGCATGTTCAACAATATCTTTCAGAAGTCCACACTAGGATTGATCTTCAATTACCCACAATGGTGACCTGCACATTAATACACCCTTTAGTGATGTTTTTCCCTTCCCTGTTTGACTTACGTACTCTCCAGCTGGTTAACTATTAGGATCATCTCCAAAATCAACTATTTGTACTTGAATTTTTATTTCAACCTTAAATTCTGGAGGGATGCAAGCTAAGACACCTGTAACTATGAATTATAAAAGTGATAATCACAACAAATAATTAATTGAACATTGAAAAATACGTAAGTCATTATAATAAGGCCTTTGTATGAATCCTCATTAGCCAATTGAGAAGATGTTATCCTCCCAATTTAACAGATAATATAATTGAATCATGGAGAATAAGTAACTTGTCAAATCACAATTCTGTTTCAGATCTTTGACCTCTTCAGTCATTACATTCTATTTTCAGCTGACATAGGAGAAAAAAATCAAGAATCTAGGATGGTAGAATTAGCCAAAACAAGGCTTTGTAAACCTTTTAATGACTTCTTTTCCTAAAAAGGAAAGAAGTTCTTTGGGATTGGAGGCACTGTCAACATCCATTCCTCTCTCCCTCTACTTTTCCCTTCTCCACTGACATTTAAAATACTAGTTCACATTTCACATGGAAGTTAAAATACTGGTCAGATACTGACAAATATAGGACAGAAGCCTCTCAAATATTTTTAAGCACACTTGAAGTGGAAGTCACAGGGAGAAGAGCCTGCCAGTCTACTGCTATTCTAAAATTATTCTTCGAGCTGTAATTCCACATTGGTAGAGATATGGAGTTTTCTCATTTATAAAGTGTGTGCCCACAGTACTCTGAAGACCTGGGTTTTCCACCTCTGGAGGAAGCCCTAAATGTCAGTGCAGGGACTTAGAGAGCATTCTTGGATACGCTGAATAAAATGATATACCTGGATACATGTTTGGGTCATGTCAACATCCTATGTTTAGTATAGGATACATTTCAGCCACAAGCAACCCTGGAACCAACCGCATTTCAAAATTCAAATATAAAAATACATTATTAATCAATTCCTGGCCAATGTATAGGCTATACTAGTGTTGTATACAGAATAACAGCCTCCTAAGATATTCTAAAACCCAGTACCTGTGAATATGTACCTTACATGGCAAAAAAGATTTTGATGATGTGACTAAGAATCTGGAGATGAGGAGATTTCTAGATTATGCTTGAACTAAATCTAAGCACAAGCATATTTATAAGAGGAAGGCAGGAGGATCAGAGTAAGAGGAAGTATAAGAATGAAAGCAGAGGTCAGAAAGGAGAGAAGATGCTACCCTGCTGGTTTTGAAAATGGAGGAAGGGACCATGCTCAGTAAGTATAGTGGTCTCAAGTGGGTAGAACAGACAAAGGAAGGCCTGGCATGGTGGCTTACGCCTGTAATCCCAGTACTTTAGGAGGCCGAGGTGGGTGGATTACCTGAGGTCAGGAGTTTGAGACTAGCATGGCCAACATGGTAAAAACCCATATCTATAAAAATACAAAAATGATCTGGGCATGGCGGTGCATGCCTGTAATCCCAGCTATTCTGGAGGCTGAGGCAAGAGAATTGCTTGAACCCAGAAGGCAGAAGTTGCAGTGAGCCGAGATCACATCATTGCATTCCAGCCTGGGTGACAAGAGCGAAACTCCATAGGAAGAAAGGGAGGGAGGGAGGAAGGGAGAGAGGGAGGGAGGGAGGGGAAAAGAAGAGAAAAGAAGAAAGAGAAAGAGAAAGAAAGAGAAATGGATTTCCCCCTAGTCTCCATAAGGAAAACAGGCCCATCAACACCTTGATTTTAACCCAGTGAACCCAATTTCAGACTTCCAACCTCCAGACCTATAAGATAAGAAATCTGTGTTGTTTTTTGCCATTAAGTTTTTGGCAATTTGTTGCAGCAACAGTAGGAAAATGATGCACTTAGTAAATAGCACTATCATCTTGGAAAAACTGTAGTTTGATTGTTTTGAAGAAAGTCATTTTATTTGCATTGAGATGTCTTGATTCTGGAATACAATCAACCAAATATTAATAACAACCTTTAATTCACATAGTTTTTCATGGTTTCAATTTGTGTTCCAGATGAAGGAACTAAACCATGCCATAATAAAACAAAATAAAGGACACAATAAAGTTACAGAAGAGTGTCTTCCAGCCTTAGATTTATGTTGGCTCAACAGGGTAGCTGCATATGGCTATAGCCACTTAAATTTAAATAAATTTAAAATAAAATTAAAATTTGAATTCCTCAATTACACAACCCATATTTCAGGGGCTCAGTAGCAATATGTCATTAATGACTTCTGTATTCAAAAGCACAGATTATAGAATATTTCCACTGTACTGCTTTTGAAAATCTCTCTCTCTCTTTCTCTCTCCCTCTCTCTCTCATTTTTAATTTAGCCACAGAATAGCTCACAAGTCCTATCTTCCAGAATGGACACAAATCTTAGAATTGACAACACATTTACATTTCCTGTAATTTTATCTTTTTATTTAGAAAAAAAAAAACTAAATAAAAACAGCAAAGTATAAAGTATCATGACTTTCTATCTCAGTAAAGAAGGAATTGATAATCTGGAAAATCAGGAGCCAATAAAAGTATGTAACTAACATTTAAGAGTGACAAAGAGCCGGGCACGGTGGCTCACGCCTGTAATCCCAGCGCTTTGGGAGGCCGAGGCGGGTGGATCACGAGGTCAAGAGATCGAGACCATCCTGGCCAACATGGTGAAACCTCATCTCTACTAAAAAATACAAAAATTAGTTTAGCATGGTGGCGTGTGCCTGTAGTCCCAGCTACTAGGGAGGCTGAGGCAGGAGAATTGCTTGAATCTAGGAGACGGAGATTGCAGTGAGCCCAGATTGCGCCACTG
>NW_016107920.1:0-17609 GCF_001604975.1 Cebus imitator | reverse complement strand
AAGAAAGAATAAAACCCCAGACTGAAAGTAAACAACCATTGTAAATGAAAGAACAAGATTAAACTAACTCTCTCTTCTCCTCTCTCTCTCTGTCTTTCTGTTTCTCTCTGTCTCTCTGTCTCTCTCTGTCTCTCTTTCTCTCTCTTTCTCTCTCTCTCTCTCTCTCACACACACACACACACACACACACACACACACACACACACACACACGTACCCATACAGTTTTCCCACCCTTTTTGGGGAAAGAGGTCAGAGGATAATTAAAAAACATATAAACAACCACGAACTATACTCCAAAGAGAGCTCATTAGTTTAACGTGTCCTGGTTTATAGAAAAATTTACCTGTCATTAAATAGTCAAGTGAAACCAGGATCTTTTAAGGTCTAAAGAAATTAATACTGACTCTGGAAATTATGCTCTTAGACCTTAAACATAATTCCAATGCGAGTATTTTTACATATAGGATTGTTGTTGAAATTACATGTAGGGAAATTTGATCCCAATGATGGAGAAGTGGACAGAGCTAATACTCTGCTTACAGCTAAGGCGTTTTTTGTAGTACATTAACATTGATGTTAAGGAAGCGAATACATTGTGATAATTTAGAAAACTTATTAGCAGTTTTACAGGAAATAAAGGATGCATATAGAAATGCTCCAGGCTGTTTGAAAAGCTGGACAATGATAGGAATATTGATCACAACTGCCTAAATTGATGACTACAATGTCTTGAGGAGGCAATGGGGTTTGAGGCTTGGAGAAGCAGAAGTATAAAGTTGTTCTCAGTCAGGAGAGAGAAATTTTGTAAGGGAAAAGATGCATACTTGGAATAACTAAGATGGATAGGCTACCAAAGGACCCCAAAAGACGTAACACAGAAGCAGCCTGTCATCTATACTGCACAAACTCCCAAAGTCTTCTACAGAAGCTGTAAACAACTTAACTGTTTGGGGGGATTTTTGATGACCCATCTGGCTCCCCAACAGCAGAATACACTAACTGGTGCAGGTTGCCGGGTAACCAGCATCTGACTCAAGAAGAGGAAAACAAAGTTTGCTATTCTAAATGTCTACGGATTCTTCTTCTTTTCTCATTCTCATATTTAGATCCTGTTTTGGCTTTTTGTAGATGAGATCAATATATGTATTAGTTTCCCTGTATACAGGTAAATACCATGCTAATAATTATGTGTATATACTCCTTGACAAAAAAAATGAGGTGAGATGGACAGTTTAGAGGAGATCTTTGGCTTATCAGGCCACCATTAAATCAGAATACACTCCAGACCCCTGAAGAAGATGGGTATAATCCTCTTTAGTCACAGAGCCTCCTAAAATAGGCCTCTTGCCTGTTCAATTCCCTCTCAAACTTAAAATGAGCACAGAGTTTATGTGGAACTGGGTACCATGCAACTTCATTACCCTGAAAGGATAAAGTACGGATTTACCTGCACGATGAAACAATTCCCCACTGTTTTTTTAAAAATAAATTTTTGTTTTAGAACTGTTTTAGATTTATCAAGAATTGCAAAGATCCTGTGTTACCATACATCTAATCTCTCCTACTAGTAACATCTTACATCAGTATGGTATATTTGTTACAATTAATTAGTCAATATTGACACATTATTAACTAGCGTTTGTGCTTTTTCAGATGTCCATAGTTTTTACCTAACAGTGTTTTTACTGTTGCTTTTCCAGGATACCACATTACATGTAGTTATCATGTCCTCTTAGGTGCTTCTTGGCTGCGGCAATTTTCTTAGACATTCAGTGTTTTTGATTACCTCGGCAGCTTGAGGATTATTGGTGAGATATTTTGTAAATGTCTGTCAATCAGGATTTGTCTGTTGTGTTTCTCATGATTAGACTGAGATTATGTGTTTTGGAGAGGAAGATCAAACAAGTAAAATGTCATTTTCTTCACACATATTAACATGACTTCTCACTACTGAGGTCAGCCTTGATTACCTGATTCAAGTGTTCATCAGATTTCTCCACTGGAATGCTACTCTTTTCCTCCTCTTTCCATACCGTACCTACTATTTGGAAGGATCTCCCTATGTCCAGCACACACCTAAGGAGTGGGGAGTTATGCTCCATCTAGTTGAGGCCAGAGTATCTACATAAATTATTCAAAATTCTTCCTCATAGAAGATTTATCTATTCTCTTTCATTTATTTTTAATTCAATTGTTTATCTATAAAACTATGGACTCATAGATGTTTATTCTGGATTATAACCTAATACTTCTTAATTTATTTTTTGTTTACATTGTTCCAATTTTAGCCATTAGGAGATCTTTCAGTTTCTGTTTACCTTTGACATATTCTCATCAATGTAGGATTGTCCATTTTGAGCACTTCCTTACTTTCTGGCACTGAACCATTCTCTGGGGTCTTTTTGTGGATCAAAACTGGTCTGGGCTCTTTCTACTTAGAGCAGCAACTTTTGCCTCCACCCATTTTGCTAAGGTTATTGTGGATTCCCTGCCCCATTCTAAGAATCAACCATTTCCCCAAGGGTCCCTAGGATTTTTTCTTTGGACTAAGGTATTAGAAACAAAGACCTGAATAATAGGTACAATTCTTGCTACTGTGGTATCACTGCTTAGGCCCTCTGAGCAGACAGAGCAAGGGAATATAGGCATGTATACTAACCCATGTACATACATATATCTTTAAATATTTCTATATGTAAACACTGGTATGTATATTAAACATGGGTTCAGACTGATGTCTCCAACTTTAATGCATCACCAGATGACCCATTCTAGCTTCTTTCCTTGCTTATCTGTACCTCCCACTCCAATGGTCAGAAACCTGGCTCCCACAATCTGTAATTTACTCAATTGTTTAACTCCAGTATATGTGTATAATAGTATCAGAATTATTAACCAAAACTCCCATGGGAAACAGTACTGTTTATGCAGTTTCTTTTGCCTTTACTATTGCTGACTAGATTCATTTCCAAATTTACTTAAGTCAGCAACTTTTGCCCCCACCCATTTCAGTTAGTTTATTTCAGACATTTGTAATATAATTAGATTGTTTAATCACAATCTGGATTTCACACACAACAAGCCTTTTATATCTGCAATAAATCCCACTTGGTTGTCATGTATAATTCTTTTTATACATTTTGGGTTGGATTTTCTAATGTTTTGTTGAAGATTTTTGCGTCTCTGTTCATGAGAAATGTTTGTGTGTAGTTTTCCCTTTTTCTTACATCTTTATCTGGTTGTCGGAATGGGGTAATGTGGGACTCACATTCCCTCTGCTTCTATTTTGTGGAGAAGATTGTGGAGAATTGATATTTCTTTCTAAAATGTTTGCTAGAATTTATCAGTGAAACCATATGTGTTTAGTGTTTTTCTTTTTTGGAAGGTTATTAACTATTGATTCAACTTCAGGAGATACAAACCTTTTCAGATTATTTATCTTAGTGTATATTTTGGTAGTTTCTGTCTGTCAAGGAAGTAGCCAATTTCAACTAATTTATCAAATTTGTGGACATAGAAGTATTGTTAGTATCCTTTGTTATCTTTCTCATAAGCATACTCAGCAATAATGACCTTTCCTGCATTTCTGGTATTGTTACATTTTGCTTTCTTCTCTTTTATTTTTCTTGATTATACTGCCTAGGTGGTTATAAAATTAATTTTTTCAAGGAATCAGCATATGATTTTTTAAATTTTTGCATTGTTTTCTTATTTTCATTTAATTGATTTCTGCTTTAATTTTTATTATTTATTTTCTTCTCTAAGTTATAAGATTACAATGTTTTTAATTTTTATGGATAAATAGTAGGTATATGAATTTATGGGATACATGAAATGTCTTGACACAGGCATGCAAGGTGAAATAATCATATCACGGAGAATGCACCATACCCTCACGCATTTATCCTTTGAGTTACCAACAATCCAATTATACTCTTTATTTTTAAATGTACAATTAAAGTATTGACTACAGTCACTGTAATGTGCTATCAAATGGTAGGTATTAAGCATTCTTTTTATTTTTTGTACCCATTAACCATCCCCACACTACCCTGCAACCCCCTACTAACTTTCTCGGCCTCTGGTAACCATCTTTCTACTCTCTGTGTCCATGAGTTCAATTGTTTTGATTTTTAGATTCCACAAATTAGAGCATGCTATGTTTGTCTTTCCATACTTGCCTGATTTCACATAACATAATGTTCTCCAGTTCTATCCACATTGTTGCAAATGACTGGATCTCATTCTTTTTTATGGCTGAATAGTACTCCATTGTGTATATGTACGACATTTTCTTCATCCATTCATCTGGTGATGGATACTTAGATTGCTTCCAAATCTTTGCTATTGTAAACAGTGCTGCAACAAACACAGGAGTACAGATATCTCTTTGATATACTGATTTCCTTTCTTATATGTATATATCAAGCAGTGGGATCGCTGGATCACGTGAACCCCAAATATCTGAAATAATCTCAGTTAATTTATAGAGTTTATTTTGCCAAGATTGAGGACATGCACCCATGACGCAGCCTTAGGAGGTCCTGACAACGGCTACCAAGGTGGTCAGAGCACAATTTGGTTTTTACATTTTAGGGATACATAATGATACAGGAGTTAGAAAGAAAATAATTTAGGCAGATAGTGATGGCTATTGCCTTGGCAGAGCTTCCCTTCTAACAAAAAGCAGCCCCCAAATAACTTCTTTTCTAACAAAAAGCAGCCAGAAAAATTTAGCTGCAAACATAGCTAAGTAAGCCGGAAGCTTGCACGGGGGAACGCCAGCAGCTGTGTCAATAGAAAAGGGCTACCTGGGGGCCAGGCATGTCCAACATGGAGTCTCCATCTTTCCTTTTTTTTTGTTACCACATATATAGTAAAGGAATGGGCAACATGGCACAGCTCAGGCAGAGGACCTGCTTGCATAATAAAAGATTAGGGTTGGGACAGCCAGAAATTAGTGCCCTATGCAAATGGCACACCTAGTCCTAACCAGTTTTTCTTGCCCTATGCAAATGGCACATCTGGTCAAACCAATCTTTTGTGTCCTATGTAAATCAAGCACCACCTCCTCACCAGGCATCTGTAAACCCCCCTGCATTTCACTGCATATCTGGCAACCCGTTTCTCCAGGACCCCTCTCTGCAGCAAAGAGCTTTTTCTTTTTTCTATTAAATTTCTGCTCTTAACCTCACCCTTTGTGTGTCCTCTTCATTCTCTGTGACTGTGAGACCATGAACTTTAGGTGATACTCAGACAACGAGGCCATTTCATTGAGACAAAAATCAATGTATGTAAGATGTACGTTGGTTCCATCCAGAAAGGTAGAACTCAAGAAGGGAGGGGGCTTCCAGGTCACAGGTAGGCGAGAGACAAAGCATTGCATTCTTTTGAGTTTCTGTTTCACCTTTCCAAAGGAGGCATTTATCTCAGTGAGCAGAGGGATGACTTTTAATAGAATCGGACCAGGTTTGCCCTAAGCAGTTTCCAGCTTCACTTTTTCCTTTAACTTAGTGATTTGGGGGCTCCAAGATTTATTTTCTTTTCATAATTACATGGTAGCTCAATTTTTAGTTTTTTGAGGACCTTCCAAACTGTTCTTCAGAGTGTTTATATTAATTTACTTTCCCACCAACAGTATACAAGGATTCCCCTTTTTTCCACATCCTTGCCAGCATTTGTTATTGCCTGTCTTTTGGATCTAAGCCATTTTAACTGGGATACGATGATATCTCATGATAGTTTTGATTTGCATTTCTCTGATGATCAGTGATGTTGAAAACCTTTCCATTTGCTTGTTTGCCATTTATATGTCTTCTTTTGAGAATGTCTATTCAAATCTTTTGCCCATTTTTTGATTGGATTATTAGATGTTTTCCTATAGAGTTGTTTGAACCCCTTATATATTCTGGTTATTAATCCATTTTCAGATAAGTAGTTTGAAAATAATTTCTCCCATTATGTGAGCTGTCTCTTCACTTTGTTGATTGTATCCTTTGCTGTGCAGAAGCTTTTTAATTTGATGTGATCCCATTTGTTGACTTTAGCTTTGGTTGTCTGTGTTAGTGGAGTGTTGCTCAAGAAATCTTTGCTGAGACTAATGTTTTGGAGATTTTCCCCAATGTTTTCTTATGCTAGTTTCATTGTTTGAGGTCTTAGATTTAAGTCTTTAATTCATTTTGATTTGATTTTTGTATATGACAAGAGATAGGAGTCTAGTTTCATTCTTCTGAACATGTCCAGTTTTCCCAGCACCATTTATTAAAGAGACTGTCTTTTCCCCAGTGTATGTTCTTGGTACTTTTTGTTAAAAATGAATTCACTGTCAGAATGTGAATTTGCTTCTGGGTTTTCTATTCTGTTCTATTGGTCTGTGTTGTATCAACCTTCTGAATTCCTTATCTGGTGTTTCAAGATTTCATCTTGGTTTGGGTCCATTGCTGGAGAGTTAGTGTGATCTTTGTTTTGTCATATTACTGGTTATTTTTCTGGTTCCTTCTCACTTGGATAGACTATTTCTTCTAATTATTCTTGAGTTTATGTTTGATTTGATTGTGTTTCTTTTGTTTGTTTGCTTTTAAATTTATTTTTCCCCATTAAGGATGAGACTTTAATGCTTATAGTTACTTATAGCCCAATTTGGTTTTTGGTGCTTTCAGGGGTGAAGGCTCTATAAGAATTCTTTGGTTATAGAGAGTCTTTATATGATGGCTTTCTCATATACAGGGTGTAATGGAAATGTGCTCATTGTGTTACCAAGTTCACTGTCTCCTATGCAGTTGGAATGGTAGAGATTTCTTAAAGCTTATCTCACATTTCTCCATGCCATTTACTCTTTTATTTATTTATTTTTCCCCAATATTTTATTTACTTGTTTGATTGTTCAGGCTGCAGGCCAGTAGGGGAGGTGTCCTTGGGTAGGAACCAGTTGTAACTAAAGTTGTAAATGAAGTCCTCGGCTTGACAGAAGTGGCTGGAGTGAGTTGCACTGGGGTCTTATCCGGGGGAAGGGTTGGAGCCACCTCTGCTCTCTGACAGGTTAGCAGGAAAGCTATCCACCTCTCAGACATGCTCTTGTCCCAGCGCTCTGGCTATTCAGATCAGACAGGCACCTCTTTTCATCTGAAGGAATGTTAACGTTCCAAGTAGAGAGGAATTGTGACTCTGTCTCTCTCCTGCAAGCCTGAACCTATGGGGTCCTCTTCTTGGGGGATGCAGTTACCTGATGTGTACCAGAAAGGCTTTCTAAAATGGCACCGACACCAAGCTCCCATGGGAGAAGACCCAACTGTGGCTATGGTGGCAGACAAGGAGGGAACGACTTCCTCTTCTCTAAGACCTTTCATGTGCACCAGGGCTGTCAGACTGTTGGGATAGAGTCAAAGACCTTCCCTCCTGAGCCCAGCACTTCAGCTGTGCCTCTGCTGAAGTAAGCTTTCCAGCAGTGGAAAGATCTAGTGCTCAGGGTCTGTCATCTGGATTATTTTGTCTCATGGGGTGTTGCCTTGATGTACCCTCCCACTTCCCCTAGGAGTGGGAGTCCCTGGGAGCCAGACTGCTGTGAGTGTTGTTGCTCTTCTGAATCTAGCTGCCCAGTGAAGTTGCCACACTCCAGAGTGGTTCTGGAAGATGTCTGCAAGGGATCTGGTGATGTGACCTGTCTTCAAGTTTCCCAGCAGTGGGTAGCAGCACCACTTCTAATAGGCGTGGCAGAGGAGCTACGTATACTCTGTGAAATTCCTTGGTTATTGATAGCCTTAGCCTTAGTGTGTTGGCTTTTTTGACTGCTGGTTATAGTAGTAATAAACTGGTCATGTGGACAGACTCAGGACCTTCTGGTTAGCCAGAGTGGTGAAGGCAGTGGTGATAGCTGAGATCTCAAAGCCGTTTTCTTATTCTTTGGCACAGCGTTATACCACCAGGAGATACTGTAATGGACTCTGTTGGTTGGCCTCGCTGTGGTGGTCGCAGTAGCAGTGGTTTTTTTCCTTGCCTTATGTTTCAAGGGGAAGGGAGTACTCTGGTTTCTCAGGCAATGAGCATGTAGCTCCCAAGAAATTCTGTCAATGCTGTCCTTTGTGTTAACTACCAGGGTGGTGGCAGGACAAAGCCAGGTGGGGCCAGGATTGGGTGTGTTTGCACAGGAGCAGGTCTCGGGCCACTGGCTTGATGTTCCAGAGAGGAGCATTTCCACCTCTGTGCAGGGAGTGCAGAGTACCCGCAGTGGTAAGCCCCATAGTTCCCATGCACATGGCAAGGCCGATCCACTCCCACAGTGTTCCACTGGCAGTAGCGAGCTGAGGTCCAGTCAGCCTGTAATCAGAACTTGCCACTACCTGGAGTCATAAGCTTTCCCCTAGGAGATTGCAACGAAGGCTTTCAAGCCATGCCTCTCCCTATAGCTACAAAGCCCTGTGCCTGGTTTCTGCACCCATGACTCCTGTACACGTGGCTTCTGCACTCACAGCCTGCTTTTCACTCTTCCCTGCCTCGGCATTGGCTAGAGGAGCTCATCCCCACCTGAGGTTATACCGTGAAACCCCATTGGGAGCTTCTTTCAACCTGCGATCACCACCTGAACTTCTCGGCTGTCCTGTGTAGAGTCCCCTGTGGAAACTCTGTCTTGACTTCTGGTTATAGTAGTAATTAACTGGCCATGTGGATAGACTCAGGACATTTATTAAAGAGAATGTCCTTTCCCTAATTTATGTTCTTGGTACATTTGTTGGAAATGAATTGGCTGTAAGTACATGGATTTATTTCTGTGCTCTTTATTTTATTCCATTGGTCTATGTGTCTGTTTTTATGCCAATATCATGCTGTTTTGGTTATCGTAGTTTTGTAGTATTTGGGAAATTCAATCGATATCTAGTTTAATTTCAATAATCAATAAATTATACAAAGAATAAAGATTCCTTTGAAAATAACAACAAAAAAAAGTGACCTAAAAGAGGAAAACTTTGAATAACATAAACAAAACTTTGCTGATAGATAAAAAAGTAATTGTAATGGACTGTGTTGATAGACAAAAAAGTAGATTTTGCTGATAGACAAAAAAGTAGATTTATTAATCAATGGAAAGATAGAATATTGTACTCTATTGTTCATATATTAATTTGCTGCTTTAATTTAATCCCCATCAAAATTCATTTTGGAAAGCTAATTCATGAACATATGTACAAAAAAAACCCCAAACAAAATATTAGCAAATCATACCATGTATAGAATAAAATAATTTTAACATATTATGACTAAAATGAGTATATTTCAAGATTGTAAGGATAGTTCAACACTGAAATATATGTAAAGACCATTCTCAGCAAGAGGTGATTAAAAGAGAAAAGCAATATCTGTACCTTATAGGTTGTAGAAAAAGAAGGTTATAAAATTCAGTGTATCTTTGATTCCAGTAAACTAATAATATAAATGAACCTCTGAACTTGAAAAACAGAATCAACCAAAAACTTGAAGAGACATCCCTTATAATAAAAAAAAAATTTACAGCATCCTCTTAAAATTTAGAAACAAACAAGAATGTCAATTATTCCTGCTTCCAATCATTATTGGATTGGAGATCTTAGTGCAATAGAAATTTTAAAAAAAAAAGGAATTTAAATGTGTGTTTGTGTGTGTGTACCTGTGTATGTGTTTATCAGAATGGGGAGAAAATGTCATTATATAGTGAATATTATTGTTTACTTAGGGTTTCTACAAATATTATAAATAATAACATTTTAGTGAGTTTCATGGCTATAAGATCAACATAAATCAAGAAATAGATAGAAGCCTAATTTAAAAGAATGTACCCTTTACAAAGCAATATTAACAAGATTCAAAGAAAAAAGTCTAATAGAATATGTATCAAGATGTAAATATGAAAAGCCACCCTTAAAATCTTTAAAACAGAATACAGAATTATGTGTTTCTGACCTTGGGATAAGGAATAATTTACTAAGGGTAAACACAAATAAGTTCATTCAATTCAACTAAATCAAAATTAAGAAATTTCATTGACGAAAGGAAACAATAATAAAAATGAAATTATAAGCAACAATCAGAAAGAGGAAGACTATAACACATGTAACTTACTAAAGATTAGTTCTCAACATGTAAAAATTATCCTAATCAATGAGAGAGCAATAAACAAACATCACACCTTCCCTCAATAAAAATAAACAAGACACATGAAAAGGCCCGTCACAATTATGGCCAATCCATATTATATAATCAGAAAAATGAAAATTATGATCTTGCCTTAACCTGGGTTTTCCAGATAGCTACTACTTTGTTAGAGAATTCAATCCCAGGTAGCAGGAGTGATGGATGGGGAGAAGAAAACAGGGAAAGAATGAGGGTCAATATGAAGGTGTATTAAGGAGCTAGTTGCAGCTAAATATGTCTGATTATTCCGTCTTATAGGATTGCCTTTTGAGAAGTTGTTTAACTGCCTTTCAGGTCCTTAATCTTGGGGGTGAGCAGTGGAGAGTAGAAAAATGTACCTACCAGTTCCCATATTACCTAATCAAAATTCATCCCATGGGGCATATGCATGGTCATAGAGCAGTGTTCCATAGCATCCCACATCTTGGCATCAACTTGGAATCCCCAGGCTATAGCAGGGGTATGGGGAAAAGTGCTTTTATTTTGTACCTGCTTGGAAATGCTATTAGGCTACACTGGTTGTGTAGCATCTGGAAAAAGAGAAAGGTTGAGAGAATCTAAAGTGGTTCATAAGGAGTGGCTGACAAAGGCACTAGGTACCATTTTATAGCCTCTGTATTAGCAAAAATCAAGTCTAGCTGCATCAATTGTTGGAAAGGATGTGAAACAATGAGATTGCATAATTTTTTGCTGGTAGGTATTATATGTATTACTGGTATACTATATACTACTTTAGAAAATAATTTAGATTTTTAATTGTAAAATTGAACATTCATGTCCTATGACTTAGCAATTAGTCCTAGGTATATCAAGTGGAAAAACCTTTGGTTGTGTTCATCAGAAGACATGTGAAAGAATGTTCACAGAAGCACAATTAATAATAGCAGGAGCCAAAAAAATATATTTTGGGTATCATCATAGTACAAAATATACAGCAGTGAAAATCAAGGACTTCCATCTTTATAAAACTATAAGACTGGACCTTAAAAACATACTATTAAAGAATTATAAAGCAAATTCCAGAATGATTACTACACACCAAATTCAGTGTAATTGTTACGTGTGTGTATGTGTGTGTGTGTGTACGTGTGCCTGTGTGTGTGTATGACACGGGTAAATTTAATTTATTGGTCATGTTTGTACGAGTAAATGTCAATAGAAAAATAATTTTAAAAAGAAAATTAGTTTTCTCTGATTTACGTCAGGAAAAGAATCCTCCTCCCCTTCAAAGCATTTTCTTTAGAAAACTTATCATTGTAAAATCTTTGTCTTCTCCTTTGAGATATATGTACATCTTATTAAAGACCTAAATTAACTTCTTTCTAGATTTACAATCCAGGAATATATGTCTTAGGAACCTTGTTGCCATATCTTTGAAATATAACCATCAAAGATTTTCTGTTTTCTTTGGGAGAATGGGTTCCTCACTTCAGCTTGAGTCTAGCTAATAAACTACGTCCTATCATAAAGACATGAGAAGCTTATTTTTCCTTTGGATAAAGCCAGTTAGCTAACACAGATAGTCACTGCAACTATCAAGTGAATTTGAGATGAACTATGTGGGACAAACATTGCAGTCAAGTCCTCTTACTTGAGATTAGTTATTTTTTCCTCGAAAAAATTGATATAATGGGTTATATCTGCTAAACTATAGAAAAGGGTGAAATTTCTTCCTGTTTTTTGCAATCTCTTTAACAGATTGCCTGAAATGCATATGACATTTTGGTTTAATGCTTATTTAATAATAAAATTGTTTTCTTTCTCTTCTACTTTTGTTGGAGAGATTTTTCTGAGGGATGGGAGATTTTGTTTTAAATTATATTTCCCTAACAGGCTGTCATGTTGGATTGGGGTCTTAAGTTCATGAGGATTCATTATATCATTGTGATGCATAACTTACAAATGCACACACACACAGGCAGACACACAGATATATATTATTTGCATGTGTCACATAATATTTTTAAACATATTAAATAAAACATTTGAGCCTCTACAAAATAATCTTCAGAGTTGAAGTCATATAGCCAGCTGGTAATTGTTTACAGCAAATATATAAAATTAAGTTTTAATAATCTTAATTTATAAATATCATATAAATTAATGTTTTAAATATGCTGCTAGGCTGTCTGAGGTTAAGACATGACCTTAGCAAGGCAACTCCCTTTGGTCTCTGACGTTTCTTAGGGATGAAGGACTGTCAACAGCCAACACTCCTAGCCATGGGGTGAATGTGTGCTTCAATTCTAAAAAGGGATCTGAGGGGTGCAACTGTATCTTTTTCCTGACAAGATAACGAACTAACATGTTTCTGTCATTCAAGCTCAATTCAAAATTTGCCACAGAAACAAGAATTATAAGTCACAGAAGCCAACATAAGATAAGCCATGTGGATTGTTTTGTAAAACTGTGAAATTAAAGGTAAAAAGAAAAAAGAAAAGTGATGAAAATAGAAAGAATTAGTTAAAATTACCAGAACACTCCAAATATAATGGTATTCAAATAAAAGTAAATGTTTTCCTGGCATTTCTAGCCACAGAATACTAAGATCGGATTTTTTAAAAACAATTCAAAAGTGTCTACCAAGATGTACACAGAAATATTGAAAATAAAAGGCATACGCAAAGAATTCTAGATGCATGTAATACCTAGTTGTACAAGGTAAACCTCTAAAACTAACCAAATAAACTATAGGAGACTATCTTTTTGGTTGGGAGAATTCAGAAGAACATTGTCAAGGTAATAAGATCCAGAGTATCCAAGGAAACCCTGAATGTCAACAAGAAACATAGGTAAAGGATAGATAATTTGTATACAAATAGCTGTTCATCATGTATCATTCAACAAAAATGCAAATTAAAAAAGAGATGCTACTCAACAATCAGATTAATAATATTGGAAGTTGGTAATAGAAAAGTTTTGTGAGGATGAGGAGCAATGGGCCCCTGTTTGGAATCTAAACTGGTAAAGCCTTTCTGGAGAGTAATAGGGTAATACTTAACAGAATTAAGTATATATATTTGTTTTTGATGCTGGGTGGGTGGAGAACCTTCCTTCTGAAATGGGAAAATTGTTTTTTCAGTCCGGCATTATGTAGAGTCCTCTTTAGAATTCTCCCAGTAACTTGGCAAAATCACCCGTTCTGTTTCAAGCTTTTCAGAGATATTTGTAGGAAAATGCAGCTAATTTATATTGACTTAACCAAATAACGATCATCATCTCCTTCTCTGAAGACCTAAGTGTGGGAAGAACACATAGAAACAGGAAAAGAGGAAAAAGAGAGACACCATTTTAACATTAGTATACACAAATTAACTCTGTTAGTACATAGAATGACAGATTTGAATTTGTTACTTCTCATGTGGTTACTTGCATCATTAATATACCTGAGGAGTTACTACAGTAATGACAATAAATTTGGGACTAGACAAGTAATCGATATTCTGCTTCACATGTAAATGTATTTAATATCTAGGTAATAGTAAATTAAGCAGAGGAAATTTTAAAACTTTACACCATGGTTTATTATTGTTTTAATAGTCAATATGTATATCAGTCTGCTTTCTGGAGAACTCTAAATAAAAATACATACGGATTTTCATAATTTTCTAATGAACTTTAACTCACAAAATGTCAGCAAATGTTTTCTAAACCTTCAAGGATAAAGAATAGATTTCTTTTTTTAAAAAATCATTTTTACAAATAAAAAGTAAGCCTATACCCCAGATTCATCTGACTCATAATAAATCCTGAGTAATTAGTTCCTAGTATCTACGTAGTTTTTAAAGAATAAAACATTAGTAACGTGAGTTTAGGTCACTGAATACACACATTAATTTCCTCTCAAAAATGTTACATCCCCTTTTTATTTGTTAATAATGTAATTTTACAGATTTCAAATTATCTAGATAATAATGACATTTCAAAACCATATCAAAGGCCAAGATTCATTCACCAAATATGTAACTGTTTTCTATTTTGAACAGCTTACATGACTCAGAATTCAGCAATCATTAGTGAATTTCATCATATCACTTTTCAAAACACATCTGTAAAGTCATAATAAAATCTCAGGCCAAATATATACATTTTCATTGTAATTTATTATTATGTAAACAATTGTTTATGGTGATATTTGAAATTGTTTAATAAATGCATTTATTTCATAATTCCCAAAGGGGTTTTAGAACGGGCCTTGTCCTTCAATTTGATAAAAAGAAGTAATTGTTTGATTTATTTTAGATCTATGAGAAATTTAGCATCATTTTTAAGACAATGATCTTATGAAATGAAATACAAATCATCCCGACTCATGAAGGTTCAGTTTATAATTTTTTGACTTGAAGATGGTGTGAAAGTGATATGCACCCAGTAAAAACCAGACCTCAAAGTTTGATCTTTTACTGAACTAGGGATATGCAGCATAATACCCTTTTGCAATGCTAGGCAGTGGAAGGGAGCCATGGCTCCTAGTCAGTCATGTGATCACAAGGGTCAACATCCCATACTTTACAGTGTAGTGCATTGCCAGCATTTGTTGGATGTTTTGTTTTGTGTTTAGTGTACCATCACGTGTATATAACACCCATCTGTGTCTCCTGCTTATGGTGAGAAGAGGAGGAAGGTGATTACTTGAGATGAAATGTAAGACAATTACCCAGCATGAAGGCAGCAGGCCAGTAATGGCTACCACACATGAGTTAGAAATTCTGTAATCAATGCTCATGACCCTTTTAAAGGCTAAGAAGTGAATTAGTGATGCAATGAAACCATCATCATCAGTTAAATCCACTGTTATTATGAAAAAAACAGCTAGGCCAATTGAAATTACTTGCCATGTGATGGAAGACAAGATTCAGAAGCACATACCTCTCAGCCTATTGATGAGCCAGGTTAAGGCAAGAAGTCTTTTCAATACACTAAAATTGCATGCTAATGATTCTACATATATGGGAGTGTTTATAGTAAGTCATGGGTGGTTTCAATGCTTCAAAAGGCGGCATAATTTTCATAAAGTGAAGATCAGTGGTGAGGCAGCAAGTGCCAATACTGAAGGTGTCAAAGCTTTTAAGGAAGAGCTGCATAATTGTGGGTAAGCAATAATTACCAGAATGAACATTTAATGTTAATTAAATGAGTTTTTCTAGAAGTGTATACCAGAGTGTACATACAGATGTGCCTTGACTTACAATGGTGTTACTGCCTGATAAACACATCATAGATTGAAAATATCATAAGTCAAAAATGCATTTAATGCGCCTAACCTATCAAACATCATCGGTTAGCCTAGCCTACCTCAAACATGTCCAGAACACTTCCAGTAGCCTCTAGTTAGGAAAAATCATCTAACACAAAGCCTACTTTATAATAAAGTATATAATATCTCTCATGTAATTTTTAAATACTGTACTGAATGTGGAAAACAGAATGGTTGTATGGGTACTCATAATATGGTTTCTACTGAATGTGTATCATTTTTGTACCTTCATAAGGTCAAAAAATTGTAAGTCAAACCATTGTAAGTCGAGGACTGTAAATTCATCAAGAGTCCAAGACAATGCCAGTATCCAAAGCATTCAAAAACTGTGTAATACTGATTTTAGGCTGAAATGGTACAGAGTTCAAATTAAAGCCTTTCCTCATCTACCACTCCAAAAATCCTAGATCATTCAAGATTGTGAGCAAGCATATTCTTCCTGCTTATTAGCACCTTGGCAAAAAAGCCTGCATGACATTTGCATTGTTTGAAGACGGATTTTTGAGTTGTTTTATTCTTCAGATAAGAGAATATTATAGGCAAAACAATATCCCATTCAAAATTATTCTGATTTTAAACAATGCTCCAGGGCACCCACAGTATATGGGTGACATGAATCTTGATGTAATGATTGTATATTTGCTGCGAAACACAACCACACTCTTCAACCAATAGACCAAGGCTTAATTGTTGCATTAAAAGAATACTATTTATGCCAAACATTTTCATAGGCTATTGAAGCTACTGAATATGGCCAAACACTTAAAGAGTTTTGAAAAGGTTTTAAGATTCTAAATGTTGTCTGGAACATCACTGCAACATGGGAAAAAGTCACACAGTAGTGCGTAAATGACATTTGGAAGAAAATTTTGAAGACGTACGTGAACACATTCAAAGGCTTTAATAAAAATTCCAATGTTGAGGAAATAGCAAGTAACAAGATATTAGTGCTTGAGAAACAGCTAGAGTTGGGCATTGATGAAGTGGATATTTATGAACTTGTTGGCATTGGTGCTGGAGAGCTTTCCAATGAGGAGTTGATCAAAATGGAAGAAGACAGAAATAAAGAAGCTGAAGCAAAGAAAGAAGTTATACCCGAGGCACCAAGAAAATGTACAACAAAGAAGCTGTCAGAGGTGTTTGCTACTGTCAGCAGTGGCATGTCGATGTTAGAAAAAGTGGACATCAATTATGAGAAATTCACAGGACATGATGTGCATATACAGGATCCTTTGGCTTGCTATAGAGAAATACATAATGAAAGAAACAAACTGTGTAGTCAAAACTTGACATCTTCCTGAAGAACACTATGCCTGCTGAACTGTCACCAAGTATTTGCCCCGGTGCATTTTACCAGCTATTCTAGAGCCTCATCAGAAGACAGAGAAATGGATGACCTTGTTGCTATAGTATTTCCATAACCCAGCAATTAATTTTAGTTCAATGCATAAAACATTCTGCAGGCCCACTATGCTTTCAGCTGTATATTAATAGTGAGTACTCAAATTTTCACTTTCATTACAGTGTTCAATAAATTACATGAGAGATACTCAGCACTTTATTATAAAATAGGCTTTATGGTAAATGATTTTGCTTGTGTATGCTAATGAAAATCTTCTGAATATTTTAAATTAGGATAGGTTAAGTTATTGATGTTTGTTAGGTTAGATGTATTAAATGCATTTCCAACTTCATATACTTTCAACATACAATGGATTTATCAGGAGGTAACCCCATGGTAAGTTAAAGAGCATCTGTACTGATTTATAAAGCATGCACACAGGTACATGTACAATTTAATCTGATTGGACCTTTCGTGAATGCCTGATCATTGAGGAACCAAAATAATGTTTATGGTTAAATGCTGTGCTTCATGCAGAACATCACAGATGTCTTTGGTTTACCAATAGTATAAGTTGTTTCCTTTTTCACTAAGACTATTTTTTTTCTTACGAAGCATCTCTTTCCTAGCAAAGATGAGCTTCAAAGAGTTGGGGAATAAATTAGAGCACAGGTTTTCTGATATTAAGAATATAAAATTCATTCCCAGTCAATCATAAATAATGATTACATTTTTTAAAAATTTGTGACATGAGCAAATGAGCTAAAGTTGATTTTAGAAATAAATTTGAATTAATGTCAAAAGAATGTAGATTTAATACTAGTTTTGATAATTTTTTTTTTTTTTT